>NW_005879740.1:0-6782 GCF_000147115.1 Myotis lucifugus | reverse complement strand
GGCCCTTTCATAGGGGAAGTTTTCTGTCATGATTTCTTCAAATAGGTTTTCAATATCTTGCTCTCTCTCTTCTTCTGGCACCCCCATAATTTGGATGTTGGTACGCTTGAAGTTGTCCCAGAGGCTCCTTACACTATCTTCATATTTTTGGATTCTTTTTTCTTTTTGTTTTTCATGTTGGGTGTTTTTTGCTTCTTCGTATTTCAAATCTTTGACTTGATTCTTGCGATCCTCTAGTCTGCTGTTGGAACTCTGTATAATATTTTTTATTTCAGTCAGTGTATGCTTAATTTCTAGTTGGTCCTTTTTCATATCCTCGAGGGTCTCACTAGATTTATTGAGGGTCTCACTAAATTTATCGGCTGTTTCTAGAAAATTCTTGAAAAACCTTATAACCGTGGTTTTGAACTCTATATCCAGTAGTTTGCTTTCCTCCATTTCTGTCATTTGTGACCTGTTTCTTTGTCTTCGCATTTTGGCTGCTTCCCTGGGTTGATAGAGTGGCTTTGTGTGCTAGGTGTCCTATAGGGCCCAGTGGCTCAGCCTCCCCAATTACCTGAGGTGGACACTCTTGGTGCACCCCTTTGTGGGCTTTGTGCACAGTCTTGTTGTAGTTAAGCCTTGATTGTTGTAGTTATCACTGGGAGGAATTGACCTCCAGGCCAATTGGCTGTGAGAATCAGCTGTGTCTACAGTGGGAGAACTTCTGTGCTGGAGACACCCTTCTGGGGCAAGACTTGCTTCAGTGGGGCTTTGGTGCTCACTGAGTCTGCCCCCTGAGTGTGTCCCTTATGGATCTGAGAAGTTGTAATCTGGATGGTCCCACTCTGACCACTGGGTACACTGGCTCTTGGATCTCTAAGGAGGTGCTAATTTAGCCTCTGCCTGAGGCTACCCAGCAGGAGCTATGGAGAGATCTGCAGGTTCCTCTTTTTTGTTTGGGGTTTGGAGGTGCCCAAATGAGGCCCAGCTGTGAAGCAATGCAAGCTGCTGTGGGGCCTTGGGCCTTCTTTTGGAAGTTCTGGGTCTCTCTGACCCAGCTGCAGTTTGTTAGGTAATTTTCAGATTGCAAAGGTCCAGACCATTCATATGGAAAAGCCTCTGCCGCAGCTTGGGTGGGGCAGGGTCTCAGGGAATCAATAGGGCGGAGCAAACAGCTATGGCTGATCCTCAGTCCTGCCCTAAGAAGCCCCGAGTCTCAGTGTCCCGCGGTAATCGCTGCAAGCACCTCTGAGAGAAAGCCGCCCTCGAGTTCTGACCAATGCCAGACAGTCCAGTTTCTCCCCTTATGAATCTGGGTCCCCAGAGACTCTCCTGGAACTGGAGTTCAGAGCAGTCGGGAGCTTGAGACTCCCTCCTGATTGAAAAAGACAACTGTGTCCTCAGTTGCCAGTCCTTTCCGAGTGCGCCTCCGTACCTCTGCACTTTACTTCCGCACCTCCTCTGAGTCTCAGTGTGCTTTTCTCTTTCCTTCTAGTTGTAGGATTTCCACTCAGCCAGCCTTTCTGTGGTTATTGATGATGTCTGTTTTGTCTTTTAGTTGTATTTTTGAAGTGGTTGTGTGAGGCAGCAATTTCCGGTGTTTACCTATGCCTCCATCTTGGTTTTGCCATTGTGTCTTTTATCACAATTACTTATGGTTGAAAATTCAGGATGTCTGATATCCCTGTAACACTGAATAAGTGGACCTACAACATTGTTTATTTTCCCTAATCTAAAAAAATGAGTTGCCACTTTAAAAATAACTATGTAACCCTGCAAGGGAAACTGGTATGAAGCTCACCAGAAGTTGCTGTCATTTCAAAGCTATTAATACTGTATTTTTTTAGAAGTTTGAAGCAAGGCAATAGGAAAAGTAGTGTTTATTCAATTGGTGCTAATTGAGGACCCAGACACTGTGCTAAGCCCTGGAAGCAGAGGAGTGAACACCACAGGCATGTTCCCTGCTCTCACGGAACTTAAATAGTATGTATTCAGGCCCTGGCTTAGTGCTCAGTTGGTTAGAGTGTCCTCTGGATATGCCAAGGTTGAGAGTTCGATCCTGGTCAGGGCACATACAAGAATCAACCAATGAATGCGTAAATAAGTCAAACAACAAATCTCTCTCTCCCCCTTCCTCTCTCTCTAAAATCACTAAATAAATTAAAAAGTATGTATTCAATCAACCTGTTTTTTCATTTTTTTAAAGAACAATGAAGAGTAGGGAAATGGTGGAGTGAAGGTCAAAACTAATTCCTAGAGTCCTGTACCCAAATTTTCTAATTCAAGTACGAATGAGGGACTAAGCAACCTCATTAGCACTTTGAACATTGAAAGAGGCATTAAATGCGAACTTTAAGCAAGCTATGAGAATAATGCCATGATGATATTTTTAATAATTAATAGTCTTGTTGTCCATTAAGTTTTCTTCTTTTCCTTCTCCTCCATTCTTATATCCCTGACTAAAAGGAAAAAACCCTCAACAAAAAATTAGCGGTAGATATCCTAATTATTACATTGATATTAGACTTTCATAAAACTAGTGACATAAAACTAGTGAGACTTCAGGCCCTACAGCCCTGAGTATTACTAGTTTTCATCACAAAAGACTCATTATTGCCTCAGCCAGCTTCCACCTGAGTTCCTCAGCCTCAGGCCAGTGTGAAAACCCCTGGTCTACTCCCAGCTCTAATTAACTTTTTCTGCAGCAGATTCATCACTGCTCACAAAGCTATTCTTTTAAGAATTCCATTAAAATCCCCAAAGCCCATGAATTGGGGTGCTCTTTCCTATTGTTCCTCTCAGCACCAGGGAGGGCAGTCTGCTGGCAGGGGTCTTAGTAGTAGATTTCTAGAAATCACATCAAATATAACTTGACATCTATTATTCATCCCTGGAGCTGGCAATGGCCTGGATTCCTAGGGTGGGGAACCCTGCTACCCAGAGCATCACACCCTAGATCAGGGCCAACAGAAGGACAGCCTCATCATTTCCCAAACCAAATGAAACTAAGTGCAAAAGTGGAACCTTGGCACGTGCCTAAACAATTTATTTAAAACTTTATTTAAAACAGGAGGTGAATTGACCCCTTGAGCTATGGCCTAACTCCGCTTCTGTATTGACAGTTTGTGTACTCTGCTTCGGCAACTGAAGTGTCTCCCCATTCTTGACCCCCTGACCATTTCTCTACATAATTAGTAGATATGCCCTCTCTCACTCCCGTCCTAACTGCTCCCAATGTAGACAGTACTGCAACCCTCAACAGTGACGGTAAGCATCCCGGGACTGAACCACAGAGCAGTTTCACAGGGAGAAAGACACAGCCGTCTGACACTCGGACCCCCTGGGCAATGAGCCAGCAGTCAGATTCACCTGGAAGCCACTCTTATGTTGGACACTGACTGACTGACTCGTAGGTAGAGTGTTGTGTCTGGGCAGCTTCAGGCCTACTCGGGCAGAAGGGTTGTTGGAGTTAGTCTCAGGATAACACATTTATTATAAAAGAAATTAAAATGTCATACTAGTACATTTTGTAAGACTCAAATAGATTGCCCTAAACATATATTTTACTTTTATTGTGGTTTTCTATCCTCATATTTTAAAAAAAATAATGTCATGGGAAGTAATCTATAGCATGGTGACTAAGAGAGTAAATCTTAAAAGTTTTCATTAAAAGAAAAAGGAATTGTAACCATGTATGGAGACAATGTTCACTAGACTTATAGTGTGATTACTTTGCAATATATCCAAATATTGAATCATTATGCCACACACCTGATACTAATATAATGTTATGTATCAATTATACCGCAATAAAGATGATGTCAATTATTATTAAAGTTTGGTAAGTAATTCTACAGCTTGCTGATACATGAAAGAAAAATCACTGGACAACTTAAAGCCCTCATGCTCTTTTAAGTAAACCAGGTATTGAAAAAGAAGCAACAGTCTCAAAGTGCAGTCACTTGCCCCAAGGACAACAAACCAAATCTTAATTGCAGTTTTAGCCCCTCCCCGGAGTGTGACCTTATATCAATCAGTCTGAAAATTCCTGATGAACACTAGTGAGGTAATTTTTTCCTTCAAGAAATGTGCCCTGGCCTAAAATACCACCTCGCCTTTTTTTTCTAATTAGTTTCTTGTCCCACCCAGTTTCTGCCAATAAAAACCTTCCACTTTGTACAATTTCTTGGAGCACCTCTCTGTTTACTAGAGGAGATGCTGCCAAATTCATGAACTGTTCAATAAAGCCAACTAGGTCTTAACATTTATTTGGTTGACTTTTTGTCATTAACAGACATCCTGAATTTGGTGTCAGTGGTGGGACCAAAGGAGACTTCTGACAGCTTTGGGGATGAAAAACACAGGCATGGTGCCCAAGAACCGGTTGAGTTCTCTGTCTTTCTGTTTCTGAGGTCACAGTAAGGTGCCCTTAGTTCTGAACTCCACTATGCATTGAGCTCCCAATCTAATTGGCATTTTGGTCCAGGGCTTAGCAGGCAGGTGGTTCCATCTGGAACACAAATCCGAAGCCCTGTGGTTCAGTCTGCAGTTTCTATTGACTTGGAATTCTGCCCAGATTTCCCATGGGGAACTTCTGGTAATAGCTGCAGTTCACCATGTGTTTGCAATCAGTACACAGCGCCCATTCTTTGGGGTCTGCTGGTCTCGTTCTTTACCGACTCACCAGGTTCCATGTAGGGCATCATTTGTGGTTACTGGTCAGAGCTGGAGTGCGTCCAACTTAAACACTGGACCAGATCTGAGTTTAAACTGGGTGGTACGAATTTGAGCTGGCCAGGGTCAGGTGGGAGGCCTCAGGTGAATACATTTTGTATTAATAAAGGTTAGTTGTTAATGGGAATCTTGGAGGAAAAAAAAAAGTATAGGCATTTGAGAAACTAAAAGGCCTAGCAAAAAGAAATGGGACCCTTTATATCTAGAGTTGAGCAAGCCACCTTCCACACACCTGTTTATTTTATGTTTAAGAACAATCTAGTCTCAGAAGCTGCAGATATCTAGATAGATGGCTAAATTTTACTAAAATTAACCTAGAATTACAAGGCCATTATGGGGAATGTTTTAAATAAATAAGATCATTTAAGAAGTACACTAAAAGCAAGGGCTTTTAAGTGGGACAAACAGAATGGGATTTTAATTGACATGCAGAAACTTCCAAAAGTCTCAAGATTCCAGAATAGCTTCATTAAAAGACTCATTACAAAAGGCTAATGAAAAGTGGAAGGCACAAAAAGCACCTAAAGATGATAGGATGGGAGTGACTCCCATAGGGGCCCATCATCAGAATGATGGTTACTGGTCCGAAGACTGCGACACTGGAAAAGAGACTGTCCTCAAAGGTCCTATGCAAATTCTTTTTGCATGCCTTCATATCTACCTCCAAATGGGCCCCTCCCACCGTAATTCCCTTAAACAGATATGGGAAAACCATAATTAATATCAATGGGCCCTCAGAAACAGCAAGAAAGACAGAGAACTCACAAGGTTCATGGGCACGACATCTGTGTTTTTCATCCCCAACGATGTCAGCAGTCTTCTTTGGTCCCACCACTGACACCAAATCTGTTAATGATAACAATGTTAATGCCAAATTCTAGTTGATACTGGAGTTATACTTTCTACTTTAAGCCCCACCCTCACAGGATAAATACCTTGGAGTAAAGAAAAGGTTTCTGTCGTGGGAGTAACTAATAAAGTTCAGAGAGAATTTTATCTCAACCAGTACTAATGGCTCTAGGATCTTTTACTGAAAAACATCATGAATTGCTACGTGATACAGCTCCAGTCTATTAGACAGAGATCTCCTTTCTCAATTAAAGGGCTAAACTGTTTTGCCTCTAATGAAGATCTCCCCTTAGTATTTCCTGACTAGCCTGAACTTGATCTTTTATATTCCTTACTGTATATCCTTTACATAGAAGAGGAAGAATTCCAACAGAATTAGCCTACAGGTTTTAATCCAGGTGCCTGAAAACCTGTAGGCTACTTCTAATACTGACACTGGATGAGTAAAAAGTACAGAACCTATAAAGATTCCGATATAACTAAACCTCTCCCTAAATTACCTCAATACCCATCCACGCCTGAGGCCATGTGAGGCCTCACATCCATAATAGAAGACCTATTTGCCCAGTGCTAATCTCCTGTATTAGTACCTGCAACACACAGATGTTGCCAATTTGGAAATCTAGTGGATGAGGATGGTAATATGTCTAGGATTTGAGAGCTGTTAATAAAATGGTTGTTTCAAACCCAAACACTCTTTGTCACAAGTTCAACCAGAATCAAAATGGCTCACTGTTGTTGAAAACTTGGTCAGCCTTTTTCAGCATCCTCATAGACCCCAACAGCCAATATCTACTTGCTCCATGCCCTTACCCAAGCATGCCAGTGATCAAAAGGGGGAAATGTTAATATTTATACTAGTAGTTGGCATGCCTTTGGGGGGCTGTCCATGATTTGGGGGTGCTATGAAAACAAAGGGGTTTTCTTACATCCTCTGGGACCCTAACTAAAATGGACAATAGCTAAATAGTCTTCCTACTGCTCTTACCTTCCGAAATATCTATGCCGGGCTGGAGTCTCTTCTCCGCGTCCAGCACGGAGAGAAAGAGACATCTTTTAAGTTGGAGGCACTTCGGGGATTAGAGAAAAATGAAAAGACAGACACAAAAATAGAATAAAAGCTTGGGCTGGGTGTGGCATCTGCCCTCTGACTCGAGGGACAGACGCAGAGAGAGCGCCAGCACGGGAAGGAGTTTATTAAATACTCGAATAACAGG
>NW_005879739.1:0-6783 GCF_000147115.1 Myotis lucifugus | reverse complement strand
GAAAATACATCCTGCATATCAGATATTTACATTACGATTCATAACACGTATGC
Source organism: Myotis lucifugus (assembly GCF_000147115.1). Taxonomy (NCBI): domain Eukaryota; kingdom Metazoa; phylum Chordata; class Mammalia; order Chiroptera; family Vespertilionidae; genus Myotis; species Myotis lucifugus. The sequence continues at coordinate 6,730 of NW_005879739.1, read as the reverse complement.
CAGAATTACCGTTATGAAGTAGCAACGAAAATAATTTTATGGTTGGGGGTCACCACAACATGAGGAACTGTATTAAAGGGAGTCTAGGCTATTCTGGCAGATTCTGTTCATAAAGTGCATATAAAAAGTGCAATAGGAGGCCAGAAGAGGGAACAAGAACCCCAGGGAAAGCATCAGGAAGTCTCATTTGAAGGGTATTTTGAAAGATGAATAGAAATTCTCGAGCTAGAGAAGGAGGGAAAGGGCATTCTGGGCAGAGAGGGAAGTGTGACTGTGGAGGCGTTGAGGAATGTGGACTGCCAGGAATTACTGAGAAACTGCATTTGGAGCATGTGGGCGTGAGAAGGTGTGTGAGGAAGGGGGGCAGAGGGACTGAGGGAGAGACCTTCAGTGAAATAAGTGAGTGCCCCAGTGTGCCCTTATTTTTGCTGGAAACATACAGGACTTGTTTTAGATTTTTTCTTGGTGAGTCAGAGAAATTAAAAATAGAATTCTAATGAAGCACAAAGGGCTAATAACCTAAATATCTCTCTGAAGTTGTGTGATAATGGCCCATGAGGATACAAAACCATTAAACTGTTAATTCGAAATTAATTTGATAAAGAACCTGAACAAGATTGATTGATTGGGTTCCCTGGGGAGTTATAAAGTTAGAAACCACTCACAGCTTTTTGTGGTGAGGAAGGGTACATTTTAGCCCCGAGTTTTCCCCAGGAGGCTCATAGTCCCTGATTTTATGTAACTTTATCTTAACCATCCTTTTCTAGACTGGGGCTCCAAATATGACGGTGATGTAGAGATTTCTTTGGGTTTTTATAAAGAAGTTTTACTGAATTATTAGGACATAAGTCAATTACTTTTTTTTTTTAGGTTGCACTTTTTGCTTTTGATTATACACTTTAGAAATTAGACATTTGGTGGGAGGTGAGATTATTATGAACTTATTTATAATTTAAAATCATGATTGCTGCAGGTGCAGAGATGCTTCATTTATTCATGTTTAAATTAAATATTCCTAAGGATGTAACTTTATGTTTTGTGGGAACCCAGGTATCTATAACTTGAAATTTTTATCTGCCATCTTTTAGAAACAAAAGAAACATTCCCAAACATTGTCTTTGAATTTATGGCCCACATTTTTCAAAATGAGTTTCTAAAAATTAGTGTATATCCTTAAATATCCCAGCCTCCATTGGTCAGATAGAACCTAATGAAGTTTCCACTACTCAACAATAACAATCATCAACTCATGACTAATCCTCCACTTCTAATATTCCCACCACTTGATTATTCTGGAAAAAAAATTTCTGGCATATTTCACTTTTAAGTAATTCCATATGTATCTATAAAGATCTCTTTAAAAACCATAACCACAATATCTTTATTAGACCTTTAAAAATGAAGAATAATGATTCTTGCCCAGTTGGTGTGGCTCAGTGATTGAGCGTCAATCCATGAACCAAGAGGTCATTGGTTTGATTCCCTGTCAGGGCACATGCCTGGGTTTCTAACTCAATCCCTGGTAGAAGGGAGCTGATCCGTGATGTTTCTCATCGGTGTTTCTATCTCTCTACCTCTCTTCCTTCCTCTCTCTCAAAATCAATTTAAAAAAAAAAGAATGATTCTCTAATGCCACAAAATACCTACAATGTCAGTGTTCAATTTTCCCGTCAACTCATACTTTTTTTTTTTTTTTTACAGTTTGTTTGAATTAGCACCATGCTGTAACCAACTGAGCTAACCAGCCAACCTAGTTTGTTTGAATTGGGGTCCCAGTAAAATTCATACATTCAGTCAGTAGATAGATCTCTTAAATTGCTTTTAATGTATAGGTCTCCCACTTCATGCCCTGCACACACACCCACTTTTTGATATCATTGAAGAAATCAGTTCTCCCCTAATGTTTCCTACACTCTGGATACTGCTAATTGCATCTAAGTGGTCTGTTTAATATGTTTTTTTAATTTCTTGTAGATTTTCAATTTGATCTAGAATAGAAGTTCTCAGGACCCCTTCACGCTTTTAAATGTTATTAAGGACCCCAGCAATTTTTGTGTATGTAGGTTATATCTATTGATATCTACTGCATTAGAAATTAAAACAGACATTTTTAGAATTTTATTAATTCATTTAAAAATGATAAACTTGTTATACACTAATATATAGAACATATTTTAAGAAGAATAACCAGCCCTGACCGGTTTGGCTCAGTGGATAGAGCGTCGGCCTGCAAACTAAAAGGTCCCAGGTTCATTTCCGGCCAAGGGCATGTACCTTGGTTGCGGGCACATCCCCAGTAGGAGGTGTGCAGGAGGCAGCTGATGGATGTTTCTCTCTCATCGATGTTTCTAACTCTCTATCCCTCTCTCTTCCTCTCTGTGAAAAATCAATAAAATATATTTTAAAAAAAAGATGAAGAATAACCATATCTCCCCAAATAAAAAGAAATAAGTGTGAAAAATGACATTATTTACATTTTTTTTCAATTTGTATTTTTTAACACATGACAGCTAGATTGTCATATCGCTTTTTACATTTGATCTATTTTAACACATTTTGGTTGAAGTATATGTAGAAAGTCTGACCTAAGAAATATAATTGGCCCTAGCCAGTTTGGCTCAGTGGATAGAGCATCGGCCTACAGACTGAAGGGTCCCAGGTTCAATTCTGGCCAAGGGCACATGCCCGGGTTGCGGGGCTCGATCCCCAGTAAGGGGGCGTGCAGGAGGTAGCCAATCAATGATTCTCTGTCATCATTGATGTTTCTATCTCTCTATCCCTCTCCCTTCTTCTCTGAAATCAATAAAAATATATTTTAAAAAAAGAAGAAATGTAATTGGGTAAGGGAGGAGTATTTTAATAGTCTTTTCAAATAATTGTGGATATTCTTCTTTGAGGCTACACTGAAATTGAACTGGTAGTTTCCTAAAGATTAGTTGCAATCTAGAATCTAAAACTATATCAATGAGCTTTTCTTATTCTTAATATTAAAATCTATTCATCTGTCTTGAAATTTTTTTAATTTAAATATAGTTGGTATACTATATTATGTTATATTATTTTCAGGTGTACAATATAGTGATTAGACATTTTTATACCTTACAGTGTGATCACCCCACTAATTCTAGTAATCATCTGTCACCATGCAACATTGTCATAATAATATTAACTCTATTATTATATTATTATGTTACATTAAATCACATCTTCTTTATCCATTTATCGATGGACATTTAGGTTGTTTCCATGTGTTGCTATCCTGTATAATAAAACTCTAATAATTCAAATCAACCAAATGGCGGAACTACCATGAGAACGACCGGTTGCTATTATGCGCACTTAACACCAGGGGGCAGACATTCAACACAGGAGCTGCCCCCTGGTGGTCAGTTCGCTCCCACAGAGGGAGTGCCACTCAGCCAGAAGCTGAGCTCACGGCTGGCGAGTGCAGCAGTGGTGGCAGGAGCTTCTCCCGCCTCTGCTGCAGGCAGGTAGTAAGGAGTGAGGGGACCTAGGCTGTGAGAACCCTGGACTGCGAGAGGGCACAGGCAGGGCTGAGGGACCTCCTCCCACAAGTGCACGAATTTTGTGCACCGGACCTCTAGTTGTAAATAATGTGGCAATGAACATAGGACTGCATATATCTTTTTGAATTTGTGTTTTCATTTTCTTTGAATTAATACCCAGAAGTGGAATTGCTGGGTCATATGGTGCATCTATTTTTAGTTTTTTGAGGGATCTCCACAATATTTTCTATAGTGGCCCCACCAATTTGCAGTCCCACCAACAGTGCATAAGGATTCCCTTTTCTAAACATCCTTACCAACACATTACTTGTTGACTTTTTGATAATAGCCTTTCTGATTAGTGTGAAGTGGTACCTCATTGTGGTTTTGATTTTCATGTCTTACACTTTGAATGAACTTTTACTCAAACATGATTTTGTAATATTATGCATTGGCCATTTAGAAAATATTGGTTCCCTGTTACCTAGATCTTCTAAATGTTGGCCTACTTTATTGTACAATACTAGAGGCCCACTGCACGAATTTGTGCATGGGTGGGGTCCAGCCCGTCCCAATGGGGGGGAGGGGGTGGTCAGGGGCAGGGCCAGCCAGGGGGAGGGGCTGCAGGCGGTTGGCCAACCGGCCCCGTCCCCTGGTCCAACTCCCAGTTGAACTCCTGGTTGAACTCCGAGTCAAGGGAGGGGACAATTTGCATATTAGCCTTTTATTATATAGGATTAAAAACAATCACATTCCTTGAAATTACCACCAATCTTATCAGAAAATTTTCTAAGTGTCTGAGTGAAGCTATCAAGCTCATAATAGTGGAATTCCAAAATTCTAATTTTTGTTTGAAAGTTTGAATTTTATCACTGGCAATACAGTTGTTTTTCTTGAAGTGACAGCTCACCTCAATTAGTTCATTTTTGTGAAAATGCTTGCCAAATACTCAAGTCTGAATAACCACAGTCTGCCAGTCATTCTTTCAAGTAAAAATGGTGTTCCATGAAAAAAGTAGCTAGTTTATCTTACAGCTCATTTGCACAAGGGCTTTGCCTAAGACAACCATCGTATTTCAGTTTGCAGCAGAAGCACTTTATGCAGACTTCCTATTTCATCACAGATACTATTAAAAAGACATATACTCAAAGGTCGAACTTGAATAAAATTAATACTTTTTTACTACTTCATCAAGGACATTTCTAAGGGAATTTGTTGTTGTTGTTATTATTATTTAAATATATTTTATTGATTTTTTACAGAGAGGAAGGGAGAGGGATAGAGAGTTAGAAACATTGATGAGAGAAACATCAATCAGCTGCCTCCTGCACACCCCCCACTGGGGAAGTGCCCGCAACCAAGGTACATGCCCTTGACCAGTATCGAACCTGGGACCCTTCAGTCCTCAGACCGATGCTCTATCCACTGAGCCAAACCGGTTAGGGCTGTTGTTATTATTTTTAATGGAGCCTGTGGTCGTGAGGAATGAAGTAGCTACAAGTACCTTGGTGCCACTTCTTGGTTCATACTGAGGGGCTACCCACTATTGCTTTTGTGCCATCAGTGTGAATGTCAGCACGATAGAAAAAGCAAGTGAAGTCTTAGTAATAATGTGAAAATAGTTGGATCTCATGGGTTCTTTAAGAAGGCATCAAGGATTTCCCAGGGGTTCGTAGGCCACACTTTGAGAATTGCTGATTTAGAAGCTTGATCAGACTCAGGTTCAACTCTTTTTGGCAAGAATATTTCATAGGTGGTATGTGTACTTTCATCAGGAGTTTCAAAATATCTGGATACATACTCATCTCTTTTTCTGTAATGAGGATCATTGCCTACATGCATTATTTTGTTAGAGGTTACAAAATGGTGATGTTTGATCACTCTCCATTTACCAACTGAAATACTTTAATAGTGAAGCACTTCATTAATTATGTAGGTACCACATATTATATATAGGGAAAACAGAGTATACATATTTAACTTTTCCCCTTTATTTACCAGTTAAAATAATGGGTTGGTTCCCTACCATCCTCCAAGGATAACCACTGATTTTGTTTTTATCATTAGGAATTAATGGATTTAAAAATATTTGGTGCATTTCGATCCTTGCAGTTAGATTTAACTCCAGAAGTTTTTTATATACTTCTTCTTCATATATATATATATATATATATATATATATATATATATATAGTGAGATGCTCCTGGCTCATCTTGCTCATTTCCTGTTTCAAACCTGGAAACAGCCTTTTTTTTTCTTTTTCTTTTTTCTTTTTTAAGCATTATTGAGATAGCATTGACATATAACATACAAGTTTAAGGTGTGCAACATGATGACTTGATACATGTATATTTTGAGAAATGATTACCACAGTAAGGTTAGCTAATACTCCATCCCCTCAAATAATTACCTTTTGTGTGTGGTGATAACTTTTAAGATCTGCTCTCTTAACAACTTTGAAGTATGTTGTTGTTAATTATAGTCATCATGCTAACATTAGATCCCCAGAAGTTATTTATCTTATAGCTGGGAATGTGTACCCTTTGTCTACCATCTCTCCATTTCCCCATCCCCAGTGTCTGGCAACCACCATTTTACTCTGTATTACTTTGAGTTTGTAGAAACAGCCATTTTTAAAAAAGGAATTCTGGTTCTTTTATGGGAAATGGTACTTAGAGACCACAGTCTGGGTACAAGGTGTACTCACAACAGTTAGGTCATTTTTTTTTAGGCCTTTTCAATGTATGTTTATGACAGAAAGTTATGTTTATTACAAACTCATGAGTTCTGATGCTATTTCTAGTACAGGTTGAATATCATAGGGTTTCTGCTTAACCACATTGATCCTACATTCATAACTCCTTTCCCCTATACCAAATAAGTCACTTTCCAGGAACACCAGTATAATTATTCATTTACTTTATATCCCACAATAAAAATGTTAGCATCATAATCACAATACCAACACTTCCACCAACAAAAATTACTAAAAACAATTTCAGATTTGTATTGCAATTCTCTTCGTCCTTAGGCCGTATCCCAGTTGAGATGTACAGTCCAATTACTGTATGTTAAAGTCACTTGGAATAATTTCTATGTATGTGGTTATGCCACAGATTTAATATGCACATAATTTTTTGTTTCACTTGCTGTTTTCAGATATTGCTTTTTATTACTCCACTTTATAATTATATAAACTATGTATGGTTCCAAAGGCAGACTT
>NW_005879738.1:0-6783 GCF_000147115.1 Myotis lucifugus | reverse complement strand
TACTTTGTTTACTGGGCCTATCAGGTTATCTTCTAGCAAGGAGCTCCTACTTCTCTCCTAATGACTGAGTAGACTGCAACCAATGATTCGTGCTAGCCCTGTACAGCTTGTTACACCCATACAGAGTTGCAATTTTTACACCTGTTTTAACTTATCTGAATGTAAGACGACCCACTCCATTCCCCCTTCACACACCTAATAGGGCCGATGATACTACGAACTTGGCCTTTAGTTATTGGGAAATTCCAAGCTTCTCTGAGCCTCTGACCCAGGACCGTCTCCCAGTTTGGGAATCGGTGGGACAGCAACACTGGATAAGGCCCTCAACACGCTGCCTGTCGAGCACACGCTTCTCAAGCAGGCCCGGCTGCCTGGAAGGCGTCCTCCCTCCTCAGTGGGCTGGCTCCTGCACTGACTGGGTGTTCACCGCCGCCGTCACCTCCTCCAGGAAGCCCCCCTGGCTAAGTGCCCTCGTCTCCAGCACCCCGAGGGCACCCAGTGTTAGACCTCCAAGCACAGTGTCACTTTCTTTCCTCTCAGGAGACCCTGAGCTCAGAGCAGAGACCGGAGCTGGCAGAGCGCCGCACACAAGAGCGGAAATGCCGTGCCCTGCTGTTCCTGGTCACCCCGCCACCCACCATCGTGCATCCCACCGTCAACCCCCAAGGATACAGGGCCACAGGACTCTTTTTCCAGCAGCAACTCTTGTCCCATCAGACTCACCTCTCCTTGCTGGAAAAGTCGACGCCCAGCAAGATGCTCTCCTCCGTGTCCTGGCGCCCGCTGCTGTCCACCACCACCATATACCGGACCCGCTCCGCCCAGGCGCTCTCCAGGCGCACGGCCTGCAGGGCAGAGAGGCTTTCACGGCCCGCCCTCCCGGGTCGTGCCCCCTTCCTCCGCCCAACCAACATCAAGGACATCTGCTGCCTACCTTTCCCCCATGAGTTTAGGCTTTAAGGTGAGATTCTCAGGCATAGGAGCCGCATCTCATTTATACCCCAACACGAGGGACAGTGTCTGACGCGGGGGGAGGGGGGGGCTCCCCAAGTATGTTAAATGGGTGAATAATAAAATCCAGACACTGAAGATGCCGACTCAGCACAGACTGATAGAGGGACAGAGACCCCCTACATCCTTTCTCTGGACCCTCTGGGCACCGAGGAGCAAACTCAGCGTTGGCTTTTGTGAACAATTGGGGAGAATTTGCTAAAATTTAAAAACTCACAGACCCCCTCCCCCCACCACCCCACCCGCTGCTCATCAGTAATTCCCTACCAAATTTCACAATTAAAAATTAAAACTTGCCACTCTCGTCTCTTCTTACCAGCTTGATTCTATCTTCGCAACGCAGAAGGTTGATCATCACTTGCAGATGTTGGGGTAAGTCACCTATGGGACCAACAAATCAAGTTCTCACAGTAGGAAAATGCCGTTTGATTCAGAGGAAGGACACGTTTTATACAGAGCGAGCAAAGCTTGAGCATTTGCGTGGCTATACGTATTACTGTTAAGACATTAACAATGGTTCAGTTCCTATCAGAGCAAAACCGATAGCAAATTCAAAAATAAAGGTTCTGTTTATAGCTTTATTGTACCAGAAGTCACCGCAAGTCATCATTATAGCGGCCGTACACTGAGCACCTACGAGGAGGTAAATATGTTACCTGCGTAAATTTTAAATTCCATAACCTCCAAGGTACTGGTATGTGATGCCCATTTTAAAGATCAGGAAACTGAGGCTCAGAGGTTGACCATGACTACACAGTCAGTTCCAGAACTGGGATCAGAAGCCAGGTCTTTTCCCCACACCATACTGCCTCCTTGTGGAGAACAATTGTTGTCCTGTCTTAAGATAGACTTAAATCTTGATGACAAATATCATTATGTGAAAATACTGATTGAGCCTTGGTGTTTGTTATCAATTGTAAGATAGAAAATTCTAACCCCAGCACTCAGATCCAAAATGAAGCTGGGTGACTTGAGGTTAGACAAACAAAATGATCACAGCGATGAGAAAGCTGGCCCCAATGGCTAGCTGCTTTCACCTGCTGTTCAGGGTCAGAGTCCTTCCAGCTGACATTCAACGTGTGCTGCCCATCCCAGAAGTCCCGGGAGCGCTACCCACAAGTAAGTTTTCGTGAGTCTTCTTTTCAAACTGCCTTTGGTTTCAGAGTCAATCACCAGAGAATACCAGTGTATTTACTTTATAGGCATTCCTTATTGGGTTGCGTTTGAACCTAAATTAATACTCGGTTTGATCCCTACACTACCACTTCCCTATTTCCTCAAACCAAACTGACCATTAAAAGATAAAGACTTTCCATCTCAGTGCGTGCCAAGGGCTCGTAAAGACATTCCCCTAACGAGGCTGGCTGGAGCCCTCTTTGCCGTGTGAAAGTAACACATCCTGTTACAGAAAGTTTGGAAACTAGAATTAAAAAAACGTTATCAACACCTAGAGACAACCAGTGTCGTGGCTTCGTTCTACTTGAAGACCAGTTACGAATCTCTCTCTCTGTTGGGCTGGGGTTCCCTTGGCCCCTGGCTAAATAGATGAAGATCTCACTCGTTCTACCCCTGGGTATCCCCTTTTCCCAGCTATGGGGTGCAAGAAAGGGGGGAAGGATACACAGTCTGGACACATGTTGCTTAACAAGGCTAGGCAGGCTGTCAGGTGCTCATGCCAGATGTGTCACTGAACTTTGTCTTGGCAAAGTTTAATAATTACTATTTTTTCATTCCACTGTCTTTTATAAAAACGGATTTTTTTTTTCTTTCGGTATTATAGAGAATGTATGTATGTGTGGTGGGGGGGCGGGGCGTGGAGAGAAAGAAATTCTCCAAATGAGTTTTCCAAATGCTCGGAGAAGTGACAGCATCCCCAGACTACGTATAGAGCACCCCAAGGTGGCTGTTTCAAGGGCACAACCCCTGACTATAGCGTATTCTGGGGCGTTTGTTTAGAAAGCCCTACTTCAACTGAAAATATGCAGCTACCTGATAAACTGTAAGTAGGGCATCCTAACACCCAAACCCAGTGCTGCCGACCCCTCACTCGTCAGGTAGACACCAGGCTCAGAAGGGCTGCTTGCTCCCGGCGCCGCCTGGAAACCACGCCTGGCCGGCCAGAGCAGAAGGGCTTCTCCCTGTACCCGTCATCACAGCCCTGGTCCCACTATTTCTCTGGCCTTGAAATCCAACGTGCGTGGCTCACCACCAGGAACGGGGTCCCTCCCGCGGCAGAGAAAACGCGTTCCCATGGAAGAGCATCGACTCACCCGCGTGCTTGTGGGGATGCTGCAGGCTTCGCTGGCCTTGAGGGCTGCTTCCCTGTTGCAAGAAGAGGGCTGCTCCTTTCACCATGAAAAAGCTCTCACTTAAGCTGGGAAGGATGAAACCGGAGGTTAGGCTGGGCCTCAGAGAGGGAAACGGGCAAAGACGTGCGACAGAGCTGAAGAGCTGGGGTGCGGACCAAGAGCACGTAGCGCTCAAATGGGATAACAGAGCTTCTGGAAGCATTTCGCAGGGCTGCCTTCCCGGCTGTGCTACAAGCTTGCCGTGGAGAGTGTGCGTGCGGAAACGTCGCTTCCGCTCAAACACTCGGGTTCTACGGTTCCACGTGGGCCATGCCGGGCTGAGAGCCCCCTCCTGCAGGACCCTGTGAGGGATCTCACTGGGATGCAACAGCCTCTAGAAACAAGGCCTGACCCTCTGCTGGGGGCAGGCGCTGCATCTCTCGTAGTCTTGCTGCTGACCTGCTTCTAACTCCGTGTCTCCTAACAGCTTCCCTGCTCCTTGCGGCCTTCCTCTGATGGAAGCCAAGGGAGAGGGACGCTGTCACTGTGCGTTTGCATCTGAGAGAAGCTGAGTGGCTGCTGACCTGGGGTTTAACTGAGTCAAGGGTGCTGTGCCCACTGTTGCTGCAGAAAACCTCCAGTCGACCCAATGGATTTCTCAGCAGAATGAATCTTGGGTCTCTTGTTATTTTAACTACCGAAAACATTCACATTCAACCTATAACTTGATAATTTGCAATTAAAACGTTTTCAAGGTTTCCAAATGCTCTAAAAAAATCTTTAGCTTATGCAGAAATTAAAACTGCATCAAGTGGTAGGCTGCATTATCTGTTAATTACTTCCAATTATTCAAAAATAGTCAACTCTGAAAACTACCCAAAAAATACTCCAAAATTATTAACTGTTTTTTGAGGGGTTGGACTACTTATGATTATCTTCTTTCTACCTGTTAGTATCTTCCAAATCTTCTACATTGAGCAAATATTAACTCTTTTAAATGACTATTTTTGTTTGACTTTCATAAGTAATACAAAACATGTACAACATGTTATCATGAAAAAAACATTTTATTTTTATTAATTTTACAAAAGATCACAAATTTTAGTTTAAATGTTAGGAAACTGTAAAAATGATCAATTCTCTCTTGAGCAACCAATTAATATATAAATGATGTGAAAGGAAAACCTCTTAAGAAAATGCGGCACTTTTTTTGTTTGAACAGAGAGCAAATCAGTTCCTGATAGAGACACAACAATGTCTTCGGTAACATAAGAAAGCAAGATCCCCCCTGCCCCAGACATCCACTGTGAGTGAGTAAACCTTCTAATCCTGGAATAAGAAAGTCAGCTACGTCTAACAAGTAACTCTAGGCGCTAAGAAAACTCACCACACAAACTAGCAAGTCAGCCAGCGGATCCTGGAATCAGACACGGCTATCTCCTAGAGCGCAAGCCCACAATCCTATCTGCTGGTTCGCCTGGTTGAATTCCCATGCTAAAAATAGGGGCTGCTCAAATATCAAATAGGAAGGCTCCGTCTGCCTCTTACTTGGGCCTCTGAATTGCTGATAACCGGCTTTACAGATTTTGTAACACCAATACTGTACATCTGTACAACTTCTTTATTTATGACCGTGAATGCACTGCCAAGCCATCCTTCCCACCTATTCGTCATATGTGTGTGCTGCCAGGGACAAGTGCTGAGGAGCCCAGGATTCTAGATGATGGAGGAATGAGAGGCACCCTTCCCTTCGCCGTCCCGCTCTCACCCATGGGAGGCAAGAGGCTCTCTAGCACCCACCTGGCCCACCTGAAGTCCAGGTTGTCGTATTTTAGCAGGCGGCAGAGTGACCCAGCAAGCACTCTTCCATCACCCTTCTCGTTTGTCACCTTCTCCTTCCTTAACATTTCACAAGCAACTTTGTTTTCAGAACTGCTCTGTTTCAGACACAGATCACTCACTACTGATTCTCAGTGAAATCTGGAAGAGCTGCCCAAGGGACCCCAAAACCCACGAAAGAAACGCAGCCACCAGTTCGTCGCAGCGGCCGGGGAAAACTTTTTTCAAGGCAACATCAGCCTCTTTTGTTCATGGGTTAAAAACAACAACACAAAAACAACCCCAGAAAAACAAAAATCCGCACTGACCCAAACGCCAAGCGCTCTGGAAACAGCCAGCCATGAACCGTGACCTTCGCCTTGGAAATCACGGGCAAAAATTCCCCTTGGTTTCCCTCACACTTCCTTTGGAAAAAAAGGGGAACAATGCAAAAGAATAGGCTGGTTTTATCCTGTGATCGCTGACTAGGCCAGTTGTTCCTCGGGGTCCCTGAGACTGATAAAGAACCAGGGCCTCCCATCCACACGTGAGGCTGGGGGGGTGGTGGTGGTGGTGGGGTGTAGGGGTAGCTGCCTGTATGGGGCCCTGTCCTCCTCCCGCCATTCGTCGCAGGCGTGTACTGGAGAGAAGGAGACTGGAAGCTGCAAGCAGCCCTGCGCCCTCGCCGGCGCCTGGGAGACGGCAAAAGGACACAGCACGAGGATGGCCGCACAAGATGGCTCTGGGGGCCAAGAGGCCGCACAGCCAGGCAGTCACAGGGTCAGGAAAACAAGACACAGATGTTTCTCCCACCCTGTTTCCCGCCTTCTGTGCCGAGCTCACTGCAGGCCCAGAGCCTAGGCGCCCTCTGCGTGGCTGCTGCGAACACTGTTTCCCACCGCCAGGGCGCCGTCGGGGGGTCTCTGCCGGGCCTCTAAGACCCAGAGGCAGCGTACCCTGATTCATGGGTCTCCAGGCGCCCCTCTGGGGAAGGAGGCCCTGTAACAAACCCACTTTGGCCATGGCACACTCCTTCCTGGGTACTTGGGGCAGGCAGCACAGACCCACCAACCACCCATCCCGGCTACAGAAAACCTGCATCTCCTCAAAGATGCTGGCGTCCTAAAAAGAGCCACTCAAGTTCCAGAAGGTCAGACCCAGACAAACAAAACTGAACCGTTTCCCTCCGTCGCTGTAAGGAAAATCTTGAAGTAACAACAAAGCCAGCCCCTGCCCTCCCGACCCCCACCCCCAACACTGTTATCTCCACGGGACAAACATGTTCTCAGACACTGGCTCCTGCCGCTTCGGCCGCCGCCGCGAGATTAAAGTCTCTACAAGGCACTGAAGACGGAGAGAAAACCCCAGCCCTCATCCCATCACCCAGCCGGGGCAGGAGAACAGAGACCAGCAGGGGGTACGTACTAATTTGGGCTGGAAACCTCTGAAGAGCAGAAGTAAGGAGGTGGCTGAAGGGAGACGCAGAAATCGGTAAGACAAAAAAAGCTTCATGACGGCGGTGATCACATGGTTGGCGACCCCGAGCCCCCGCCTCCCACGCCCCAGGACAAGGCAGGCAGGTGAGGAAGAGGCTGGCGTCCTTCGGCGAGGAGTCCTCGGCCCCGGACGATGCTCCCGCCCAGAGAGCAAATGGCTCTGGTGGCAC
>NW_005879737.1:0-6784 GCF_000147115.1 Myotis lucifugus | reverse complement strand
GACTGGGAGAAGCGGAGGACCGAATTAGTGAATTAGAAGACAAGGAAGCAAAACACACTCAAACTGTACTGCAAATGGAGAAAAAAATTAAAAGACAGGAGGAGAGCCTAAGGGAGCTTTGGGACAACATGAAACGAAACAACATACGAATAATAGGGGTGCCAGAACAACAGAAAGAGGAACATGGATTAGAAAACCTATTCGAAGAAATAATATCAGAAAACTTCCCTGAGGTGGGGAAGAAAAAAGTCACACAAGCCCAGAGAGTCCCAAACAAGGTGAACCCGAAAAGACCCACACCAAGACACATCATAATTACCATGGCAAATGTTCAGGATAAAGAGAGAATCTTACAGGCTGCAAGAGAGAGACGGAAAGTTACATACAAGGGATCTCCCATTAGATTATCAAATGATTTCTCAACAGAAACGCATCAGGCCAGAAAAGAATGGACGGAAATCTACAAAGTGATGCAAAGCAAAGGACTGAATCCAAGAATACTCTATCCAGCAAGGCTATCATTCAAAATTGAAGGGGAAATAAGAAGCTTCACAGACAAAAAAAGGCTAAGGGAGTTTATCACCACCAAGCCAGCAATGCAAGAAATGCTAAAGGGACTGGTGTAAAAAGAAGAAATAAAAAGCTCAGAAAGAAAACAGCCACACAAAAAAAGAAATGGCTACAAACAAGTACCTTTCAATAATAACTTTAAATCTAAATGGACTAAATGCTCCAACCAAAAGACATCGAGTGGCTGAATGGATAAAAAAACATGACCCATACATCTGCTGTCTACAAGAGACCCACTTCATTAGAAGGGACTCACACAGACTGAAAGTGAAGGGATGGAAAAATATCTTTCACGCAAATGGAAAGGAAAAGAAAGCTGGGGTAGCAATACTTATATCTGACAAAATACATCTCAAAGTGAAGGCCATAACCAGAGATAAGGAAGGCCACTTCATAATACTAAAGGGATCAATACAACAAGAAGATATAACCCTGGTAAACATATATGCACCCAATGCAGGAGCACCCACATACATAAGAAAACTTCTGGAAGATATCAGGGGAGAGATCGACAACAATACAATCATAGTAGGGGACTTTAATACACAACTGACATCACTGGATAAATCCGCTAGACAAATAATCAGCAAAGAAACAGCAATCCTAAATGACTCACTAGATCAGATGGACTTAATTGACATCTTCAGAACACTTCACCCCACAGCTGCGGAATATACATTCCTCTCAGGTGCTCATGGGACATATTCAAAAATAGACCACATATTGGGTCACAAGCAAAGTCTCCACAAATTCAAGAAGATTGAAATCATAAAAAGCTTCTTCTCAGACCACGATGGCATAATGTTAGAAATAAACAACAATAAAAACAACCCAAAATACTCAAACACTTGGAAGCTGAATAGCATGTTATTAAATATTGATTGGGTTACCGATGACATCAAAGAAGAAATTAAAAACATCCTGGACACTAATGACAATGAAAACACAACAATCCAAAACCTCTGGGACACAATGAAAGCAGTCCTGAGAGGGAAGTTTATAGCTCTACAGGCCTATCTCAAAAAACAAGAAAAAATGGTAGTTAATCATCTAACTCTACAACTCAAAGAATTAGAAAGAGAGCAACAAGAAAACCCCAGAGTGAGCAGAAGGAAGGAGATAATAAAGATTAGAGCAGAAATCAATGAAATAGAGACCAAAAAAACAATACAGAAAATCAATGAAACCAAAAGCTGGTTCTTTGAAAGGATAAACAAGATTGACAAACCCCTAGCCAGGCTCACCAAGAAGCAAAGAGAGAGGTCCCAAATAAACCAAATCAGAAATGATAGAGGCGAAATAACAACAGACCCCACAGAAATACAAATGATTGTTAAACAATACTACGGGCAACTCTACTCCAACAAACTAGACAACCTGGAGGAAATGGACGAATTCCTAGAAAAATACAACATTCCAGAACTCAATCAGGAAGAATCTAAAAACCTCAATAGGCCAATAACTATGGAAGAAATTGAAGCAGTCATCAGAAAGCTTCCAGCAAACAAAAGCCCAGGGCCAGACGGCTTCACAGGGGAGTTTTACCAAACATTCAAGGAAGAACTAAAACCTACCCTCCTCAGACTACTACAGAAAATTCAAGAGGAAGGAACACTTCCATGCTCATTCTATGAAGCCAGCATCACCCTAATACCAAAACCAGGTAAAGACATCACAATGAAAGAGAATTACAGGCCAATATCCCTCATGAACATAGATGCCAAAATCCTCAACAAAATCTTAGCAAATCGGATCCAGCAGTACATCAGAAGGATCATACACCATGACCAAGTAGGATTTATCCCAGAGATGCAAGGATGGTACAACATCCGTAAATCAATAAATGTGATACATCACA
Source organism: Myotis lucifugus (assembly GCF_000147115.1). Classification (NCBI taxonomy): domain Eukaryota; kingdom Metazoa; phylum Chordata; class Mammalia; order Chiroptera; family Vespertilionidae; genus Myotis; species Myotis lucifugus. The sequence goes on along the minus strand of NW_005879737.1, from coordinate 4,356 downwards.
TAAACAAATTGAAAGAAAAAAACCACATGGTCATATCAATTGATGCAGAAAAAAGCATTCGACAAAATCCAACACCCATTTTTGATAAAAACTCTCAGAAAGGTGGGAATAGAAGGATCATACCTCAACATAATAAAAGCCATATATGACAGGCCCACAGCCAACATCATACTCAATGGACAAAAACTAACACCATTTCCCCTAAGAACAGGAACAAGACAGGGATGCCCACTCTCACCACTCCTGTTCAACATAGTACTGGAAGTATTAGCCATTGCAATTAGGCAAGAAGAAGAAATAAAAGGCATCCAAATTGGAAAAGAGGAAGTAAAACTGTCCTTATTTGCAGATGACATGATATTATACATACAAAACCCTAGAGACTCCATCAAAAAGCTACTAGACTTAATACATGAATTTGGCAATGTAGCAGGATACAAAATTAACCCCAAGAAATCTGAGGCATTTCTATACACCAATAGTGAACTTTCAGAAAGAGAGATTAGAAAAACAATCCCATTTACCATCGCACCAAAAAAATTAAGATACCTAGGAATAAACTTAACTAAAGAGGCTAAAGACCTCTACTCAGAAAACTACAGGACGCTGAAAAAAGAGATAGAGGAAGACATAAACAGATGGAAGAACATACCATGTTCTTGGATTGGTAGAATCAACATCATTAAAATGTCCATACTACCCAAAGCAATCTATACATTCAACGCACTCCCCATTAAAATACCAATGGCCTTCTTCAAAGATCTAGAACGAACTCTCCAAAAATTCATCTGGAATAAAAAAAGACCCCGAATAGCTGCAGCGATCCTGAGAAAGAACAAAGTAGGTGGGATCTCAATGCCAGATATCAAGCTGTATTACAAAGCCACTGTTCTCAAAACTGCCTGGTACTGGCACAAGAACAGACATATAGACCAGTGGAATAGAATAGAGAGTCCAGAAATTATCCCGAACCAATATGCTCAATTAATTTTTGACAAAGGAGGCATGAACATACAATGGAGCCAAGATAGTCTCTTCAATAAATGGTGTTGGGAAAATTGGACAGATATATGCAAGAAAATGAAACTAGACCACCAACTTACACCATACACAAGAATAAACTCAAAATGGATAAAGGACTTAAATGTACGACAGGAAACCATAAAAATTCTAGAAGAATACAAAGGCAACAAAATCTCAGACTTATGCCAAAACAATTTCTTCACTGATACAGCTCCTAGGGCAGTTGAAACTAAAGAGAAACTGAACAAATGGGACTACATCAAAATAAAAAGCTTCTGCACAGCAAAAGAAACCATCAACAAAACAACAAGAAAACCCACCTCGTGGGAAAACATATTTGCCAACGTCATATCTGATAAGGGCTTAATCTCCAAAATTTATAGGGAACTCATACAACTTAACAAAAAGAAGATAAACAATCCAATCAAAAAATGGGCAAAGGATCTAAATAGACACCTTTCAAAAGAGGACATTCAGAAAGCCAAGAGACATATGAAAACATGCTCAAAGTCACTAATCATCCGAGAGATGCAAATCAAAACAACAATGAGGTACCATCTCACACCTGTCAGAATGGCCATCATCAACAAATCAACAAACGACAAGTGCTGGAGAGGATGTGGAGAAAAAGGAACACTTGTGCACTGCTGGTGGGAATGCAGACTGGTGCAGCCACTATGGAAGGCAGTATGGAGGTTCCTCAAAAAATTGGAAATGGAACTCCCATTTGACCCTGTGATCCCACTTCTAGGAATATATCCCAAGAAACCAGAAACACCAATCAGAAAGGATATATGCACCCAGATGTTCATAGCAGCACAATTCACCATAGCTAAGATCTGGAAACAGCCTAAGTGCCCATCAGTAGATGAATGGATTAGAAAACTGTGGTACATCTACATGATGGAATACTATGCTGCTGTTAAAAAGAAGGAACTCTTACCATTTGCAACAGCATGGATGGAACTGGAGAGCATTATGCTAAGTGAAACAAGCCAGTCAATGAAGGAAAAATACCACATGATCTCACTCTTTCATGGATAATTAAGACCATTACAAACTTTTGAACAATAATAAATACAGTGGCAGAGCTGCCTCAAACTGATTGTCGGACTGCAGTGGGAAGGCCAGGGAGGGTTGGGGGACAGGAGGGAGGGGAGTAAGAGATCAACGGAAGGACTTGTATGCATCCATATAACCATAACTAATGGACATAAGACACTGGGGGGTAAGGGAGGGCAGGGGCTTGTCAAGGGTGGGGGGGGAAAAAAGGACACTTATGTAATACCCTTTGTAATACTTTTAGCGAAAAATAAAATAAAATAAAAAAAATAAAAAAAATAAAAAATTTGGCTCTCAAAAGAAATTTCAATCGTTGTACTGTTGATATTTGGCTCTGTTGACTAATGAGTTTGCCGACCACTGCTTTGGAAAGATATGCCTCCAGGCTCCCAGGGCAGGTTCCTGCCTCAAACCCTGCACTTACAGGAAACAGCTCTGGGGAGGGAGCAGCCATTGCCAAGACAACCCCTGCAGGACTGACTTCCTTCCGCTTGGTCACGGCAGTTGTGGTTGTGATGAACACCACCCATGGTTTTTATATAAGTAGATGATTTATACTTTTAAATGGTTATATTAATGAAAGGTAATCAAGAAGGACATCATATTCAAAGGATGAATTTTGGTGTCATCTAATTTATATAATACTACAGGCCCAGTGCACAAATTGGTGCACCAGTGGAGTCCCTCGGCCTGGCCTGTGGAATCAGGCTGAAACCGGCTCTCCAACATCCTCCAATGGGTCCTGGATTGTGAGAGGGCCCAGGTCAGGCCGAGGGACCCCACCCATGCACGATCAGGGCTGGGGAGGGACGCAAGAGGTTGGCTGGCTGGGGAGGGACCGCAGGAGGGCTCTAGGATGTGTCTGGCCCATCTCGTTCAGTCCCGATCAGCCGGACTCCAGCAGCAAGCTAACCTACCAATCAGAGCATCTGCCCCCTGGTGGTCAGTGCATGTCATAGTGACTGGTTGACCAGTTGACTGTTTGCCCCTGGTGGTCAGTGCATGTCATAGCGAGCAGTTGAGCGGCCTTAGCATATCATTAGCATATTATGCTTTGATTGGTTGAACGGATGACCGGACACTTCACTTAGCATCTTAGGCTTTTATTATATAGGAAAACTTGGCTTCCTTGATTGTGTCTGAGGCAATTTCCTTGTAAACCCTAGAGTCCCAGTTTGGGTAGTTACTCCCAGATGAAACTAAAGCTTATAGTTGTTTGCAAAAAACACACTTTCTCTGATTTGGAGGCCCCAAAAAGGAAAAACAATAATAAACATACAATTGAATCATTTTTGGCTTTTCTACAATATACAAGATAATAACATAGTAATAAACAACTGTCTAGTTTTTAACACTTGCATATATATTTTAATAATCATATTATTCAGAAAACTTGTTAAACAAATTCTAATATCTAACTGCAATTTTGTATTTTTCTCACCAAACTTCACCTGCCTCCCATCTTGCTATTTTTCTTTTCAGGTTTCATCTGAAAGTTTGGATAATCACTCATGCAGAACTTTCAATTGGTCAAAATTATTCTCTGATTTTCAGCTCCCTATCTCATATTTTAAATCTTATATATAACTCTTTAGGGGAAAATACTTAAGTTGCCTTTCTAAAATACTTATTATTTATGTGAAAATGTTAAATAACTGTCTGCTGTAACTGTATATTGTTGTCATTCTTTCCTTTTTTCAAGGAAGAGATTATGTCTGAAAGTAACAAATAGAAGTAAGATAGATCATTAGAAGTAATGTAGATCATTAGAAGTGATAGAGATCCTTGTTCCCATTCTTGCATCTTGAGATGACTCATTTATTGAGAAATAAATGATTGACATAACAATTCCAGCAAGGCAGGAAGTGAAAACAGTCTTAAACATGACTACAATGTTTATGGTTTGCATGAAGCAGTGGTCACAGCAGAAAGGCTTTCCTGGTAAATGAGAGGTTCTTCTTATATGTAGTGACTGTATGGTTTTGGAGTCGTGAACCTACATTTTTCCCCCAAAACTGTACTAATTTTTAATCACACAAGTGCCTCACAAATTTTTCTGCAAGAATTCAAGCACAACAGATAAATACAAAGCTCCTTTGACTGCCTTTTCTCACCCTTCATCCTAGTCCCTTAGTAGAAATAACTATTGTTGTCAGTTTGGATATATTCCTTCCAGAGTTGTTTTTTTAAAATTTATATACATACAAATATATTATAGCTGTTAGTAGATATAAATAGACCTCCATGGAAAACATATGATTTTTATTGATA
>NW_005879736.1:0-6784 GCF_000147115.1 Myotis lucifugus | reverse complement strand
CATTCACTAGGCTAACTCACAAATATTCACAATTTACAAATACATTTTTAACTAAGCTTTACTCTAATTTGAAAAGAAAAAAAGACTTTTGAATTAAAACACAGGAATCCATAGCATACATCATTGATTTCCCTTTTAAATTTCAGTTGGATAACCCCATATGCTGTTATTACTGTTAGTAACTGCAATATAATCTTAAATTTATCTTTAATTAATTCAAAGTAGGAAATCTTTGAACAGACACCTTTTTAATGACTTTAATTGATTCTGAAGCCAATTATGCCTTATTTTTAGGCTCCCACAGAACCCAATTCTTAATGATCTTCCTTTTGTGCAACTTAGCCATTTGCATGAATCTTATCTGACTTTTTAGAAACTAAGTATGCACACTCAGTGGAGGGATTTAAGCACATAGCTACAGAGACCACCATGTCTATGGAGGCGCCATTCACATACAGAAATGGTAGAGTTGTGGATTTATTAGGAAACATTTTTAAAAGATGTTATTCAAGTGGGTTGCTATAACAAAACCATTATGACTTGATAATTTTCTAACAGATGGAAATAAAATGTCTTACAGCAAGAGACTTTTTCCTTTTTTAAGAAAGATGTTTTACAGACTAGCAAAGGTCCTATAGAAATCAAATACCTATGGAATATTAGCCACACAAGGTAACCATATAAAAATCTTTAAATGTTTCTAAAATGGGAGCTTCCAAAACTTAAACAAAAAAGGGGAACAGGCAACCGATGTAACAAGGAGAGTTAATACCATTCATTTTTAAAGAATACTTTTAAAAGCATAAGAACATTTTTAAAAGAAAACATTTGTAAATAGAAAAATTCCAGGAACATTTATTAAACAGCACATAGAAAATGTTCAACCTTATTAGTTAGTGTTCAAAGAATGCTAGCAAGGCTGTGGTGAGAATATATTAAAGGTTTGCAGTTAACGGCACTGTGAGCAGGAAAAAAAATTCATGGCACCTTGGCCTAATCATCCCACTTCTGAGACAGAATAGATGTGGCAGATACTGTGGAGTCACTGACCCATTCCCAACCCTTTCTCCTGTGCCATCTCCGAACTTTTTTGGGTCACATGTCACAGTACTAGCCAAGAAGAGTAAGAGTAAGGCTACTGGGTATATTTTTCATTTTTCTTTCTTCCTGCTCTAAAAGTAGTAGTTGAAGCTATAGCAGTCACCCTCTGAACATGAAAGACCAAAAATATTGCAGAGAAAATGGCCTTAAAATCAGTGAACCACCAAATAAATGCCAATGACCATCACGTAACCTCCTTGCCATGTAGGAAAAGCAAACCCTTGTTTGTTTGAGCTACTTAATGATACACAAAGGAGTGAATTCAACAGGAGAAAAACCTAATATGCTTTTGACTATTTATTACAAAATTTTTCTGTAAGAGTTAAAAGAAGGAAAGCAACTGATACCTATTCATTGGGAGAAGTTTAGGAATAGTGATACAAACAAATGAGCTTTAAAGGATCAATGTCAAGATCATGTGTGTGGTAGATTAATTGTATTAATGACCCCAATTTTTTTTCCTTTTCTTAGACTCACACCCTTTGCCACAAGACTTTGCAGTTACTCTCAACAAAGAGGCTGGTCAATATCTCTGCCCCTTGATTCTGTGTCCGGCCATAGGACTAGCCTTGGACAATGGATGTTAGCCAGCACGGCACAAGGAGTTTTGAAAAGTACTTGTGCAGCTGTGCATGTCCTCACACTCTCACCTTATCTGTCTCCATGAGAACAATGCCAAGCTAGCCTGTTGGAGGCTAGACATGTGGAATGGAACCAATCTCTCTTTTGTATGAGCTAAGGCCATTCTAAACCATCCAACAGCCAGGCAACTCTCAAACATATGAGGGAGCCCAGCCAAGATCAGCAGAGCTGCCTAGATGGCCCACGGCTGCCACCTGAGGAAGCCCAGATGAGATAAACTGAGCCCACCCCAGACCAGCTGAACTTTATAGACTTGTGAAGGCAATGCGTGTTTACTGTTGCATGTCACAGAGGTTCTGTGGCTGTCCCACACTACTTATGTGGCAATAAATTACTAATGCAAAAAAAATTTTTTTGTTAAGTATGTATTAATCCATTGAATATTCCTTGCACATCTACAATATACCACCCTTATGTTCAGTGAAAAGAGGCAGGACACACAATTGCATTACTCTCTGAGGACAAAGTTGGAAACAATATGACACATACAGAGAAAGGCTTGGAAGGGTGCCAATGCCATACATTGTCTTTATTTTGTTTGATTGTTTTTGCTTCTCTTTACAATGGTCTGTCAAGCACCATGTTCGTAGGCTGGCGGCATGCCAGGGCAAAGGAGTACATGTGAATGGAAAGAGTAGAGCAAGTGAATGACAAGAACAGTGTAGAAGTGGACAAGAAGACATTCAATGACTCATCAGTCCTTGGTGGTATGAAGAATACAAAAACATGCTTGTAGGCTCAAGCACAACCACTGGGGACAATGGAGCATTAGAAGAAATGAGAGACAGGAAAACTGATGTCAAAGCCAATGAGGAGAGGCTGGAGGACATGGATGGCAGCACCAGTGCTGGTTGAGCTGAAAGAGGTCTCCTTTCTCTCCAAAACAGTGGCAAAGAGTGGGGCTGTTTTATGTGCTTTCAACTGTAGAAGGGAAGAAAGGTGATAAAGCTGCTACTTCAAGGTCTCTATTTTCTTAAGCCCCAATGCAGCAAAATTCTTTACTAAGAGTGAAGAGGGAGAGGTGGGTTGGGGTGGGGGTGGGGTGCTGGCAAAAAGGGTTGGAAAGAAGTAGTAAAAGGTCTGTGAAAGGAGGCTGAGTTTGGGGAACCAAAATGATTCCTGAATTGTGTTGAAACTTATTATTATCTGTCTCAAAGGAGAAGTTGTGTTTGAGAAGAATTTTGAAAAGCACTTAAAGTGACAGCAGAGAAAAATCTATATAAAAATAATGCCTTCATTATTATCATGATTATTGGTATTTCTGAAAATTTCATTTTTAAAACTCTCTGTTCATTTATTTAGGGTTCAGCATAAATTCGGTAAGACATGCACATTTAAGTATGAGGTATAAAGAATTTAAATATAGACCAAAAATGCCCAGATGAGAAAAAAATTTAAGTTATCATCATGCACTCAATTTACAATTATAACTTTAATTAGAACATCTTAACTGCTCCATTACACAATGTGGGTTTTTTTCTAATTCTGTTTCTGCTATCTTAATAGTTTCTGACTGAAACTGCATTAAAAGATTCTGTAGTTTTAAATTCCTTAGTAGCCTTTTGGGAATAAAATAACAAAGAAAAAAAAGTAGATCTAACCAGAAATATACATAAAAGAGATAATGATGTTTTGGTAAAAACTATGACTTAATTCCCCTTCCCCCACTGCTATCATCTTGCCTCTTTTTTTTTGTATCCTGAAAGAAGCTGATATAAGTGATTTTAAACTCATTTAACGTTGACTACCAGGGAATTAAAAGTCTCAAGTTTCGAGAAAAAGAATGGAATGGGGTCCAAAGTTATTATCATCTACAGTTTCCTTGACTTCACCAAGTTAAAGCATAACTTGAGTAAGCAGTATGGTTACTTTTGTACTCGTGTATGGCTGTCTTTTCAGAAAAAGTCCTTTATATGAACAAACTCAGCAACATTTTTCCAGAGGTTCCTAACCCATTTGGCATCATTACCCCGGAGCTAAAATATGTACATTTGTGCATATACATTTAAATTGTGCACATCCCTCAAGGCTAAGAGATCACACAAAGCCCATCCAAGGGTCCTCTTTGAGATCCTGTTTTCGAAGGTCAAGTTGGACTGAGGAATCCTAAACCAGACAAACTACTTCTGCCCTATTCAGTGCTGCATCAGCCCCACCTACAGGGACAGTTGAGTGCTACCAAATTGACCTTTCACCTTAGTCAAAATGTAAAAGGTATCAGATCAACATGTAGAATTTAGAGAAAATGATGAAAACTAGCACCCTGGCTCTTAGACCAATCGGCCAGATTAAGAAGTTTGAAAAGGGGGTCAAATCAAAGATTTTTGTCAAAGGATTCCTTGGGACAAAACCATAGTCTCAGCCCCAACTGGCCCTCTCCTCGCCTCAAGCCTGGTGAGCAGGAGTGGAGGGGCTTCCATGGGACACTCGGAGAGCCTGGTATGTGTGGTTTATGCCCCCACCCCTCTAGGAGTTGGGGTGCACTGGGAGCTGCCTTCTAACCTGGGGAACCCAGCGGGGCAGAAGAACGACTACTTCAGAGGGGGATTACTGACAAGAGCTGCTGCTCTTCGGAACTGGCCTGTACTCCCAGCAACTACCAGAAGAAAGCGGAAGTGTTGCCATGTACCTGAGCTGATCACACAAGGAAGAGCCAGTGTGGGGTGAACCTGACTCTGGTCCAGTGGGTGGGAAAAGACTCAGCAACCAAAAGCTGAGGTGGAGTTCAGAAATCCTGGGCTTATGGACAGGCGCTCAAACATCCAACTGACAGTGATTTGCATCCCCCCTTCTCTGCCCAAAGCAATGCAGGTGGGAAATCCCTGATGCTGGGATTCCTGGAGGGAGCTATAAAAGAACCCTAAGGGAGTGAACCTTAAGTATCCACCTCTGCCAGCTCACAACACTACCATTTCAGGTAAAAACATTAGCCTTTTTTCCTTCACTTCTCCTCTCTCTCTTCTCTCCTTTTTTCCCTGCCAGGAATAATAGGAAGTGGTGAGTTAAGAGAATAAATAAAGAAGAAAGAAAAGAAGGACCATGACACACCCTCCCACTGCAAGGGGCCAGCTGAGGAGGAGAAAATGGGTGACAAATCAGTTATGCAATCTTGACTATTGCAAATGACTGAAGACTCTAGTTTTGGAACTGAGGATGTTTGTGATTTAAACCCATGTGGGCATGTCTTTTACGAAAAGTCCACTGATTGCCCTAGCTGGTTTGGCTCAGTGGACAGAGCATCAGCCTGCAGTTTGAAGGGTCCTGGGTTTGATTCTGATCAAGGGCACATGCCTGGGTAGCAGGCTCAATCCCCAGTAGAGAGCAGCAGGAGGCAGCCAATCAATGATTTTCTCTCATCATTGATGTTTCCATCTCTCTCTCCCTCTCCCTTCCTCTCTAAAATCAATAAAAATATATTAAGAAGAAAAAAAAAGAAAAGAAAAGTCCACTGAACCAGCCCACATTTTTTAGTGGAAAAGCCTTTTGCACTAAATAAAATTTCAGAGAGATCAGGGGAGACTAAAACAAAATTGCACTTTGATCACGCCTCTCGAATCATTTGTTCAATCTGCAGCATGAAAATGTAATAGCATTTCAGAGGTTGCCAATGCTTGGCATACTTGCCTGATAAGGATAGGAGATGAGTTTGTTTAGCTGCCAACATAAATATCTGTAAAGATTAATGTGAATGCCTTTGGGCAAAACAGGCGCCCTCCACTTCAGTCTCTACATGGCTTCCATCCCTTCCCATACCCTCCAGAATCACTCATTTATGTCCCTGCCTAGTTGGCGAAGGCATGGGAGTTTGAGGTGGGAAAAGTCTCCACTTAGAGTAACGGAGGTGGATTTTATTTGGATTTAACACTACGGTGTCGGGTGAATTTCCCGCCAAAATATAAGATGGCGCGGGCAATTATTTAGGTTTCCCGCGCAAAATCAGAGTTAGTTTAAAATGCCTATATCTTTTGAAGTATGGGTTCGATTGAAATGAAATTTTCGGTTTCTTGTGTAAAAAATGAAAATTTATTCAATCACAGACATTTTTTTATCTATTCAGTACATAAATAATTCGATATATATAAACTAAATACGAAAAACCCAAAAAATACTTATTACCTAAAAATATACACATATTTTTAAAGTTTAAAATAAAATTTTCATAATAAATCAAAACAAATAGAAATTAATAGTTTTTTAGCGTATGATATTTTTCAAAACACGCCCCTTTATGTAGAGGTATATTGCAAAATTTGCACATGTAGCGTGTCTCACTGCGCAATTTATGAACGGAACATACGCAACACCTTCTCAAAATGTTTTTCTTTTTTCCACTTCCGACAATTGCCTGTAACGTATGCTTTCTCATGTCCATCGATAGCCTGCATGGTGGATCAGATGTAGGTGGTTTAGCCCGCATTCCAGAAGTAGACGGTACTGGTTGAAGGTCTGGAACAATGTCCATGTCCTCTGGAATATCATCCGTCAACCAGTGGATAGCTGTTTGTTTCAAAAACATTTTAAAACCCATTTTTCTTTGCCTCACTGATTTGTAAACTGCATAAGAATTAAATAATGCGCAATTTATCATATACATTGCCAACCTTTTTTGTCCATTTGACCGTCCTCCGCAATATCGAATAATATGAAAGGTATTGGTCGGCCCGGTCAACACCTTTCATATGTTTATTGTAGTCAATGAGTGCATTCGGTTTGACAATTTTCTTTTTTGATGTTCTGTCAATATTCTGACTTTCTTCCATCTCCGCAGAATGAATCGAGAAATCAGGTATACAGGCTTTTTTGATTGCCACACTTGTAACATATATCATTTTCCTTATAATTTTGTTTCACCTTTTTTCAAAGAAATTGTTTGAAAATCAAAAGGTATAGCTCGATTTTTCCGGATTGTTCCGCATCTTCTGAATTTGTTTTTCGTAAGTGCTTCACAATGCTAACGCTATTATAATAATCACCGGATATATAGCCTACCGCGAATCAGTGTACGGCGACTCTACTGTTTGAATAGTTTGCATGACGCCCC
>NW_005879735.1:0-6787 GCF_000147115.1 Myotis lucifugus | reverse complement strand
AGAAGGGAAGCCCAGGGACCAGGTCTTTTGACCCTACCCTGACCTAGAAGCCCCCATGCCTACACAGAGAAATTTGGGGAAGAGGGTAGGTGAGTAGCTCTGCTGGCTCTGGGACTCCTCCTGCCCCCAAGCCCCTAGTTTGGGTCCCTGCCCCTATCCTAGCTCACCCACCCACCCAAGGGCTCCCCTCCTGACAGCCCCAGCTTAGCCACTGTCTCTTTCCAAGGTCCTCAGCGCAGAGGGACTCTGTGGGCACCTTGAAATTCCCATCCAACGCAAGGGAACCCGTCAATGGCACCTAGAAGCTTCTGCCCCACAGGGCAGGCTACCTTGACTTCTCTCGTGCCTGCCTCTCTGAGGCTGCAGAGGCCGCTCCTGGACACCACAAAGGGCCTCCTCTGAGCCTGCCTGTTGGCCTGGACCCTCATCCTCTCTGTCTCATGCTGTTTATTTTCAGTTTTGGATTGTTCACTGGTTAATATTTCCCGATTAGTTACTTAAGAGTATCTTCTGTCTCTCCCACTGGGATGTTTTGTTTGCTGTTATATTCCTATGGCCCAGAACAGAGCCTAGCACACAGTAGGTGCTCGACATGGTTGTTGAATGAATGAGCGAACAGCGTTTGAGTGTAAGGGCTGTGAGCCCCAGCCCAGGTCCCAGCTGACTTGTTGGCCATAGTGACTGAATGGTGCCCTTGGTGTCTAGTGGCCATTCTGGTCCTTCCCGAGCAGAAGGTTCTGTGTTCCCCGGTGATGTCTAGGAGGTCTTGGGGTTCCTACCTTCCACCCAGATTCAGGCAAGGCTACTCAGGCAGAGCCCTGAAGGCTTGTTCTCTTAGGAGGTGGGGATGGGTCCTGGCAGGTAGGTGGGGAGGTGGGGGAGCAGCTGGACGGGGCTTCCTTCCCAGGGCCGCCTCCTCCACTCCGCAGTGTCGGGGGGGTCTGGAAAGAGGATAGACTCTGCAGCCAGGAAGATCTGGGTTCATTCAAGTCCTAGTTTTGCTGTGTTTGAGCCCCCAAACCTGCCTCTGTAAAGTAGTCAGATGGGTCTTATTAGGGATGTCACAGTGATTACATAAGGCGCTAAGTGTACAGCACATACTAGTAGCCGGGCTAGAGTGAGGTGACCAGGGTGCAAAATGTACGGAGGCGTTCACTGCCAGGGTCCTGAAATCCTCCCTCTGCTCACAGCCCTGCACAAAGTAGACAACACAGAGCAGGTGCTCAGCGTGTGTGAGGTCCCCCTTCCCTGCCAGTCAGATCCCTTCCGTACAGCTATCTGAATATTGTTGGGGGCCAGTCTGCTTGCTGGGACAGGTTGTGCTTTATCGGGATATAATTCACACACCACATAATTCACCTTTTTCAAGTGTGCAAGTCAATGGTTTTTCATTTATTCAAATAAATGTGCAACCATCACATCCCTTTTAGAACACTTTCCTCACCACAAAGGGAAATCCCATACTCATTAGCTATAATCCCCTCTCCCCACCTCCCCAGGCCTAAGTAACCACTACTTTCTGCCTCTATAGATTTGCCTCTTTTGGACATTTCATATAAATAGAAACATACAATCTGTGGTCTTTTGTGACTGGCTTCGTTCACTTACCATAATGTTTTTAAGGTTCCTCCATTGTAGCATGCATCAGTATTTCATTCCTTTTTATTGTCAAATAATATCCCATTCTATGGATATCTCATATTGGGTTTGTCTGTTCAGCCATTGATGAATATTGGGTTGTTTCCACATTTTGGCTATTATGAATGATGGTGCTATGAACATTCATGTACATGTTTTTGTGTAGTTGTGTGTTATAATTTCTCTAGGGTATACATCTTGGTGTAGCATAACTGGGTCATATGGTAACTCTGTTTATCCTTTTAAAAATATTTTTATTGATATCAGAGAGGAATGGAGAGGGAGAGAAATAGAAATATCAATGATGAGAGAGAAGCATCGATCAGCTGCCTCCTGGACTCCCCCCACCAGGCAATAAGCCCACAACCCGGGCATTTACCCTGACCCTGACTCTGAGCCTGCAACCCGGGCATGTGCCCTGACCTGGAATTGAACCATGACTCCTGGTTCATAGGTCGATGCTCAACCACCAAACCACCCCCGCTGGGCTGTTTATCCCTTTAAGGAACTGCCAGACTGTTTTCCAAAGCACTTCCCCATTTTACATTTCTACCAGCAATGTATGAGGGTTCCGATCTCTCCACGTCCTCAACACTTATTACCTGTCTATTTTATCATAGCCATCCTAGCAGGTGTGAAATAGTATCTCATTGTGGTTTTGACTTACATTCTCTAATAACTAATGATGTTGAGCATCTTTTCATGTGCTTATTTTCCATTTGTACATCTTCTTTGGAGAAATGTTTATTCAAAGACTTTGCCTATTTTTTCAATTGGGCTATGTGTAGTGTTATTATCGAGTTGAGATAGTTCCTAATATATTTTAGATACAAGTTCCTTATCAGATATAAGTTTTTGCAAATATCTTCTGTGAGTTGTCTTTTCACCTTTTTTAACTTTATTTTTATTGCTGACACTATTACAGATGTTCCCATTTGCCCCCACCCCAACTTTGCCCACCTCCACCCAGCCCTCGCCCCCTCATCCCTCTGGCCATCACCACACAGTTGTTTCTGTCTAGTTATGCACCACATATGCTCTTTGGGTGGTCCCTTTACCTTCTTTCATCCAGTCCCCCTCCCCGCCTGACAGCTATGAGTTGTCTTTTCACTTTTTAAAAAAATATATTTTTTATTGATTTCAGAGAGGAATGGAGAGGGAGAGAGAGATAGAAACATCAATGATGAGAGAGATCATTGATCGGCTGCCCCTCGCACGCCCCCTAATGGGGATCAAGCCCGCAACCTGTGTATGTGTCCTTGACTGTAATCGAACTGGGAACTCTTCAGTCGCAGGCTGAGGCTCTACCCACTGAGCAAAACTGGCTAGGGCTGTCTTTTCACTTTCTTTTTTTTTTTTTTTTTTTAAATATATTTCATTGACTTTTCACAGAGAAGAAGGGAGAGAGATAGAGAGAGTTAGAAACATCGATCAGCTGCCTCTTGCACATCCCCCACTGGGGATGTGCCCGCAACCCAGGTACATGCCCTTGACCGGAATCGAACCCGGGACCTCTCAGTCCGCAGGCCGACGCTCTATCCACTGAGCCAAACCGGTTTCGGCACTTTTCACTTTCTTAATGATGTCCTTTGAAGGACAAAAGTTTTTATTTTTGCCCTAGCCAGTTTTGCTCAGTGGATAGAGCATCGGCCTGCGGACTGAAGGGTCCTGGGTTCAATTCCGGTCAAGGGCACATGCCCAGGTTGTGGGCTTGATCCCCAGTAGGGGGCATGTGGGAGGCAGTGAATTGATGGTTCTCTCTCATCATTGATGTTTCTCTCTCTCTATCCCTCTCGCATCCTTTCTGAAATTAATAAAAATATATTTTTAAAAAGTTTTTATTTTTAATGGCATCCACTTTATTTTATTTTTTTGCTGCTTGTGCTTTTGGTGTTATATCTGAGAAGGCTTTGCTGATCACCAAGGTTGTAAACTTTACTCCTATGTTTTCTTCTAAGTTATAGTTTAACCTCTTACATTTATGTCTATGATCCAATTTGAATTAATTTTTGTGTATGATGCGAGGTAAATAAGGACCCAAATTCACTCCTTTACTCATGGATATCCAATTGTCTCAGCACTATTTGTTGAAAAGGTTACTCTCACCATTGAATTGTCTTGGTACCTCACCATCTTTTCTGATCGGTGGGAATGGCGATCCTCCTTTCCCCAGGAGAGATGGGGTTCCCCAGAGAAGGGGCCCACGCAGCCTCCTTCCTCTGCAGATGCAAACGGAAGTCACTGTAACTGCTCAGCAGTCAGGAACCAGTCATTCTGCAGCAAAAATGGCTGAGGCTGTCCCCTTTCCTCCCTCCCCCATTGAGAATTCACTTCTCCCCTCTGCCTTCCGATGTACGTGGCACTGCGGCACATGCCTCTATTACTACACCAGCCTGGGATGGGGTGACCGTGGGGCACCCCGTCTCTTACTAGAGTGAGAGTCCGTAGAGAATTCGCCTGCAGCTTACACGAAGGCAGCTGTTGCTGAGGAAATAGCCTTCACTTCTGACAGGTCTGGGTTTGAATCTTAGGGTTACTACTCACTAGCTGTGTAGCTTTGGGTGAACCACATCACCTCTCTGATCCTCAGCTGCCTTAACCGTAAGATGGGCATGCTGGCACCATAGGACTGGTGGGAGAACTAACCCAAGTGAAACATGCCAGGGCCCAGCACAGTGCCTGACACACAGTGGGGCTCAAGTTCCCTTCACTGGTATCAATGGAAACAGGAGACTGACCCTCCTCTCCCAACACCACGGCTGCCACCCCAGCCCTAATCCTGTCCCTCTCCATCCCTTCACCCTGCTCTATTCATTCTTCACAGCGATGCCTCCCCCCTGAAATGACGGTAATTCTTTCTGGTCTGTGTCCCCTGCTGGAATGTCAGCTCCAGAGCACAGGGACTAGCGTGCTGTGCCCCCAGTTCCTGGTCCACAGGAGGGGCTGAGGAAATATTTGGCGAATAAACAGTGTCTCGGTGCCTGTGCTTGGCACTCAGGGAATTCAGAGAGGCCCTGGGCCGTCCCCCACCCCAGCTGGGACCCAGGCCGGTGAAGCCCTGTAAGGGCCCAGCCTCCAGGGCTCTGGGGAGGGGATGGGGAGGGGAGTGGAGCTGGAGGCCAGCGGGAGCCTGCCTCTTGAAGAATGGGAATTATGGTGCTGGGTGCGTGGTGTGGGGAGAGTGTGTGTGTGTGGGGGGTGCAGGCTGGTCAGTGGGAAGGCAGCTGAGGGTGGGGGCCTGGAGCATGAGCTGTGTAAACTGGAAAGGGATGGACACAGGAGCGTTTGTTCCAAAGGCATCTGGGACAGCCTGGGCTGGGAGAGGAAGAGGAAACATTGTGTTTCCGACTGTCACTCCTCTCCTGCCTCCCTCTCCCACTTCCAAGGACCCTTGTGGTTACTGGGCCCACGGGGATAACCCACCCTGGAGACTCTTATGTTAAGGTCAGCTGCTTAGCAACCTCAACTCCCCTTTGCCATGTAACATAATCTATCCTTCGTTTCCAGGTACTAGGATGTGGACCTGTGTGGTGGGAGGGCAGCCACATTTTACCTACTAAGGACCTTTCTAACAAAAGAGGCCCCTCGGAGCCGAAACCGGTTTTGCCGGGAGCCGGTCCATCCTTGCTGCAGAGAAGAAACATCTGCACAGCATATGTTTCGAGGTACCTGACGTATATGGCATACTGTTCTTAATGTTTGCTCTCCTTAGTGCCATGTGTTTTGACCAAGGTCACCTCTCCGAGAAAGGTTGTTTCCCCAGGTGGGGATCTTTCCCTGAGGTTAGGGAGGGGATACAACCCCTTAATTAAGTGCCAGGCGGGTAGTTAAGCTACATAATCTTTACTCCCTGGAATGGAGATAAGAAACGCCCTAACCTTTGTAATAGAAATTGACAGGATTAAAATCGGCTGGTATAAATACGGATGTAACAAGACAATAAACATCAGATCATCATCAGATCCTGATCAGTTCCTAACCAGAACTCCGACCAGAACTTTTGGCTGGAGATCCTGGCTAGAGGTCCTGACTAGGCTGCTGATCAACTGAAGGCTGTCTTCGTGTCATTCCTTCTTCGCCGACTCCGTCCACACCTTTGGGGACCCCTGGACCCGCTGGGATTGGACCCCAGCAGAGGAAGTCCTTTGAAGTGTCTGGGCCTTCATTTCCCCATTTATCACATGAAGGTGTTAGGCTGGAAAAATCTCATAAGGTTCTGGATAAGATTGATGTGTTGTCCTTTAACTAGTATATTTGGTTGAACCAAATGAAAATGATGATGTTGAACAATTTTACCTACAAAAAATGGAAATTTCATATGGTTCAACATATTGAGGATGGAGCAGACTCATCAGGCACGACCAGTCCAGAGCCTTTATCCAACTTCATCTCACAGTCAGCTTGTTTCACTTTCTCCAGCAACTGTATACCTCGATGGCCCCAAGCACACCCACCTTTACATCCTGCAGGCTCTGAGATTTCAAAGGGCAACAACCGTTTTTTACCTCTAAATTGAAAAATCCTATAGAAGGACCCAGATTGACATGGCTTGGATCATACCCTCTCCTCAGCCAAATGCTGCGGTCAGAGTATTCTTATTGGCTGGAAGTAGGTTACTTTCCTACCCCAGTGACCAGAGGGGTGGAATAGTGTGAATGGCAGCTTTCAGTCCCATAAAGGAGGTGAACAGACAAAAAATAGATATTCTCTACCTGTCTCTATGTCTCTGGGTGGGACATGACTTAAAATATACTTTATTCATCGAAAGGACATATTATGACTCAACTACACCAGAAGGAAGATTTGAATTCAAATTTTTGTGGCTTGGGACATTATTTTCCCCTTCTGAATTTATTTTCTTATCTGAATGTATTATAAAGACCTTGAAGCGTTATGATGAAATGATATGAAATCATGTGCATGAAATTTCTTTGAAAATTGTAAAGCACACATAGAAGCATGGAACAAACTGACAAATCTCAGAGGGAAGATGGGGGGTGAGGGGTGAGAGTGGGAAGAGATTAACCAAAGAACTTATATGCATACTAGAGGCTCGGTGCACGAATTCATGCACCAGTGGGGTCCCTCACCTGGCCTGTGGGATTGGGCTGAAACCGGCTCTTCTGACATCCCCAAAGGGTCCTGGATT
>NW_005879734.1:0-6787 GCF_000147115.1 Myotis lucifugus | reverse complement strand
GAATATTTTATAGATAGATGATAGGTATAGGTAGATAATAGATGACAGATAGATAGATGGATAGATGATAGATAATTAACGAAGACACGAGACTTGTGAAATTACATATAAATATTTGGTAAAGTCAACTTTGTAACTGGCAATGTTGATGTGCTCTTGTAGCTCTTGAATCTCATTGATGTCTGGAAATACATTACTCTTTATAAAAAATATTTAAATATGTTAGAAGTAGAAAGAAAACAAAGCAGCCATAGAAAATATTATGTTGTGTTTAATGTTATACTGAGCTCTGTCACTGACTATATCTCTCACTGAATTATAAAATGTTAGAAATAACATCAAAAAATGTGACATATAAAAATTTTGATATAAACTACTCAAGACATCAGCATAAATGATGTGTTTATTCAGTGATGCCAAAATATAGAAACCAGGGAGTGTCTGATACAGTAGTCTTAAATTCAGAAAGTAGGAAAAATATGTTTATGCCTTAGCTGATTCTGTATAAATAAATAATATTCTTATGGATAGTTGCATGAATAGATCAATTCATATAGCATAAAATGTGCAAAGACAGCTTGATGAGTTTGTATCTATTTTATAAAACACTCTTCTTGCCAGATATGTGCAGTTACTCACTTCTTAAGTCATCTGTAATTATATATATATACTAGAGGCCCGATGCACGAAATTTGTGCATGAGTAGGGTCCCTCGGCCTGGTTAGATTTGGAGTCTTATATGCCATTTTAATAAAGGAAAAGGGATTTAGGCTTCAAGGGATGATAAACTGTGATTAAGTCATAAGGAAACATGTGGGGAGAGTAATGAAATATAAGGGTTATTCTGGCAAGGTTTCTTTCTGCACTCATTTGGTTCCAGCTCTCCATCTCTAGGGATGAGTAGTTCTACTCTCCTAGTGAGGAAGACAGGAACACCTTGCAAAGTAAGGAGAAACTGTGCTGCCGTCACAAAGGGAAAGTTATGCCCTGATTTTAAGCAAAAAATGGGAGAGCATAGAACTCTTCTTACATTTGGTGATTCTCAATTGTTATCAAAATAATTCCTATGCCAAAGTGGCATATTTTGGACCTCTCCAATTCTAAATGGCCATATTATCCAAATCTTGTGGGCCCTGAATAAAACAACTAAGTACATAATATACACACACTTGCTACCATATTTTATAATATTGGTATTATCATTCACTAATTATCATGGACAAACTAAGCTTATAATAGTTTTGCAATCATACTTAAAGATATAGCCACCACTCAAATTAGCACTGGTCTGAACGAAGCTTGCCTTCTGAATCACTCTTCTTCTTTAAAAAAAAATATTTTTTATTGATTTTTTTACAGAAAGGAAGGGAGAGGGATAGAGAGTTAGAAACATCAATGAGAGGGAAACATGGATCAGCTGCCTCCTGCACACCTCCCACTGGGGATGTGCCCACAACCAAGGTACATGCCCTTGACCGGAACCAAACCTGGGACCTTTCAGTCCGCAGCTAACACTCTATCCACTGAGCCAAAACGGCTAGGGCCTGAATCACTTTTCTATTGCCATGTAACCTGGTCTCACATTGTATAGCTCATTATGATACTAGAAGTAATGAATCTGGCAAAAAAAAATGTTATTTATATTTTTATTGTGCTCTTATCATATTTAGCTTTCATTTATTGCCATATGCACTCAGCTATAATTTTTGTTGTTACAAGGTTTAAATGCCAGCAACCCGATAAGTGATAAACAAGTTGGCACAAGATTATCATTTTTGCTAGAAAGCTATTCCTTAAAAATATTCCCTAGATGTTTAGGCAGCAGATGGTATCTAATAAGTTAAACTCCAATGGCAGTCATGAGTGAGCGATGATTAAATTTTAAATCAAATCATGTTCTCAGAAGTATCTTGATATCTTGTTTTATTTGTTAATTGTACTCTGAATGGTGAAAGTCTGAGAAGTAATCAATGCAGTTCCATGTGTCTACATTTAGTAAGAAATGTTCATTTGTAAGTGTTTACAGATAATCAACAGGACATAGAATTATAAAATTCTGTTTACTCTTCCATTTAACAATCTAAAATATATTGAGCTCTTAATATGTGTCAAGTTTCTAGGAAGGTGAAAAGTATAAATAATAAACAATTCCTCCTTCTAGAAACAAAACACCTAATATGAAAGACTAAAATATAAGGGGTTTGCTAATGCTTATATTAAATATGGAAAGCAAATTTTAATCAACATATACATTCTTGCTCATTACCTAGTTCTGAATGCTTAAATTCTCCCACTCAAATAGATTTATAGCTACATCTATCATCAGAATTGTTTGTTGGAACTTGAACCCAATATAGATTTTGATATAACACCAAACATATATTTGATAACAGATACCAGCAATTGTGAAATGGATTTAACAGTAATTAATAGCATTAGTATCTCCTTGTTCATGAATTCTGAAAATATTGGCATATGTTTTATGTATATATTCTAAAGCACAGATTTATATTGTAAAATATATGCTCAGAGGAATAAGGTAGATATGTCCATCATTTCTGATAAGCAACATCAATTGTCACATTTCTAAATCTCAACACTTTAATACAAGTCCTCTTGTATTTGAGGTGCCAATGTACTAGCAGATCAATCACTCTCATCCAGAAATCCCAAAGCCCAACATCCACAGGGAAATAAGCAGTATAAGACTTTAGCAGCGGTTCTCAACCTGTGGGTCGCGACCCCTTTGGCGGTCGAACGACCCTTTCACAGGGGTCGCCTAAGACCATCCTGCATATCAGATATTTACATTATGATTCATAACAGTAGCAACATTACAGTTATGAAGTAGCAACGAAAATAATTTTATGGTTGGGTCACAACATGAGGAACTGTATTTAAAGGGCCAGAAGGTTGAGAACCACTGCTTTAGAAGAATCAGAGGTAACTGATTTATATAGACAAAGTATGTGAAATATATGAACCATTCAAACTATCCCGGATTTTCACACTTAAAATCTTCTCTATGTAGCAAAACAAACAAAGGAATATCTACATCTACATATATAAAGTCATATGACATATATAATTTTCTGTATAATATAGATGATATGTGATTTTATATATGTATGTATATGTATGTATATGGGAAGTAGAATTTATAATTTAGTTTTTCTTTAAGCAATGAGTGGCAGGCAGATAGTATTGTCTAAATATCGCCATAACAATACTTCCCATTCATCAAGATGACTTATACATTGCCATTATCCCATTAATGGATATTGATAATTCCACTCTCCTTAAAATGTGTTTTTGTCACTTGCTTGTGACCAAGAGAATGAGGAACAGATGTGGCATGCGGTAACTTCGGGGCTTGGGTCATAAAAGTGTTGCAACTTCTGCATTGTTCACTGGAACACTAATGTTGGAGCCTTGACTTGTCATGTAGGAAATCTAATGACCCTGAGGCCACCAAGCTAAAAGGAAGCCCAGGTCACATGTGGAGGCCATAGGTAAGTATTTACACCAACAGTTCAGCTGAGATCTTGTTGCCAGCAACAACCACTAGACATGTAGGTGAATATCCCTTCAGATTATTCTAGCTCCAAGCAGTCAACCTCACTTAGGCTTAAAGTCTCCTCAACTAACGGTGCAGCCATTGCTAAGCAAAAACAAGCTATCTCCATTGTACTTTGAATTTTTGATCTTGGAATAGATTGTGAAATAAATGTTGTTGTTTTGAGCCATTCAGTTTTTGGGGTATGTCAATGTGCAGCAAGAGTAACTAAAACAAACAAAAAACATTAATTACTAGTATATTTGAAACTCATTCATGAGAATCTGTAACTCAACTTCACTATTTTAAGGTGAGCCAATAAAAATCTGTTATGAATTTATGATACCAGTTCTAAGTGAGCTGTTTATGTATTCAAATTCTCATAAAAACGCAATATGGAGATCATATCAAAAATTTAAGAATTGAATATGAGTGAGGATGGAATTATGCTTGATAAGGAACACATTTTTCTTGGTTAGCTTTTTTCAAAGAATGACTGCCAATTCCAGACATATAAAAGTAAAATAACCTGATTTTTACACTAGAAACATATTTATCAATGTACTGTGTTTCTTTAAAAGAAAAATGCCTGAGCTAAGGAAAAAGGAATTTGTAAATTTATATTGTATGGCACAGTCTGCAAATATTATCTAGACAATAATTTACTTGACAAATCATAATCATCACTCATATTTGCAATGAACACTGAAAATTGCTTTACTGTATACCAAAATAGTTTATTTTAGTTTATTTATAACTTTTTCTTAATTTTATTTGCAAATTTGAAAGAAAGAATAGCATACAAGCAAATACATTATATTTAATGAAGTAGCCCACTGCCTTAATTTTCAATAAGTTGAGCCTATGCATACACATATACATGCATGCACATACCCTTTCACACACACACACACACACACACACACACACACACACACACACACAAAACTAAGGAAATGATAAACATGGTAGTAAATATACAAAGATAGTACTATGTAGTTTCTTTAGCCAGTTTTTGTCATTTGGAAATACAGACATAATGTTGTCAGATTTCCAAGTTTCAAAACAACCCTTAATCAATATTTCATTATGAAATAAATTTGTTTGTTTTAATTTTGACTCTGTTAAATCAGAGTGTTCTAGAATTGTAGTGTGATTAATTGATTTTCAGTTTAAACATCACCACTAAATGGCAAAAAGGCAGAAAAATTAGCATAGTTTGAGTGAGAAGCCTGACTTGGTTACCTTTAAAGGAGTAATTGAAAATGGTTGTTTGTGAATGAGAAAGGAAAAATTACTCCATTTCATCTCAAGATAAAAAAACTGGCAGAATATCAGTCATTAATATCAAAATGCAAATGTGGCTCAATCCTGAAAAATGACAGTCCAAATCTCTCTATATAAAAGCCCAGCGACCAGAACGGCAGAACAACAGGCACGACTGGTGGTTATGGCGTGCACTCTGGCAACCAACCAGCCTGATCCGGGCCCCGATCGGCCCCCAACACCCGACTGGGGGGCAAGGCCAGTGGGCCAACTACCCACTGGCCCCTCCACCCACCCTTCTCCCCCACAAGCACTCCCCAATGGACTCCCATCAGGGCGGGCTGGCTGGACCCCACCTGTGCATGAATTCATGCACTGGGCCTCTAGTCAATAATGATGGTAGAAAGGAGTCAGAGCACAGGCAAACCATTGATGTTACCATTAAAATTGAGAATGCCAGATAATGAAGGTTATCATCCAGCTGCCAATTAATGTCCCTGCTGCAAAATAAGTCCAAAGGCCCCTGGACACAAATGCAATTCTTGAGCATATTGAGTGCCTGGGATGCTCACACATCTCGTTAGACATTTGTATAAAATCAGTTCTATATCCAAGGCCATTTTACCTTTATGCTTCTTTTAACTGTATGCACGTTCATAAAATTTATGAGAAAATGTATTACTGCATTAGAGGAAAATATAGCTTGTTCTTATAGAGTGATGAAAATTAGGTTTCTGCAATTAGGAGATTATAAATATGTATCTAGGAAGTTGTTATATACTGTATATTCTATATACACTAAGATTCTGTACATGTAAGAAACAATCAGGATTCCGGTTTCAGTTTCAACACGGAAAGTGTTTGGATATCATCACATCTATCTTTACAAGAAAAAGGTGAAAAACTGAAAAGCAGTGACTTTTGTTGCCTTTATCTCAGAATTGCAGTGAATCTGGAAAGACAGGTGAATAGAAAGAAACAAGCCTGATATGACATCTTTATCTATTCATCTGTTGACAGACACTTAGATTGTTTCCATGCCTTGGCTATAGTGAAGAATGCTATAATAAACATGAGAGTGGAAATATTTCTTATATCCTGTTTTCATTTCCTTCATATATATATGCCTATGTAGTATATCTAGGTCATATGGTACTTCTGTTTTTAATTGTTTGAGGAAATTCCATATTGTTTTCTATAGTGGCTGCACCAATTTATAGTTCCTCTAATAATGTGTGAGGGTTCCCTTTCTTCCACATCTTCACCAGCACTAGTTGTTTCTTGCCTTTTTGATGATAGCCATTTTAACAGGTGAGGTGATAGCTCACTGTAGTTTTGATTTGCGTTTCCCTAATAATTAGTGATATTGATCACCTTTTCATGTACCCGTTAGCCATTTGTATGTCTTCATTGGAAAAAAGTGGTCGATTCTCTGACCACTTTTTAATAAGGTTGTTTCTTTGTCTTTTCCCCCCTTGAGTTGCATGAGTTTATATATATATATATATATATATATATATATATATATATATATATGAACTCAATAGGTTAATATTGCATATTAACCACTTGTTAGGTATTTGATTTGCAAATATTTTCTCCATTAAGTAGATTGCCTCTTCACTTTGTTGGTAGTTTCCTTTGCTGTGCAGAATATTTTAGTTTAATATAGTCCTACTTGATTACTTTCTTCTTACCTCTGAAGCATAATGATAAATAATAATTTTGTTTTCATTTTACCCTCATCACTCTTCAAGTTAGACCTAGAGTTTTTGTATTACTTTTTTTTCCCATTCTCCTTCTTCTTCTTCTTCTTCTTCTTCTTCTTCTTCTTCTTCTTCTTCTTCTTCTTCTTCTTCTTCTTTCTCTCTCTCTCTCTCTCTCCCTCTCTCTCTCTCTCTCTTCTCTTTCCTCTTGGTTTATTTTCGTTCCAGACTGCTAATTAAGAATGTGTGTACTGTAGGT
>NW_005879733.1:0-6788 GCF_000147115.1 Myotis lucifugus | reverse complement strand
CAACAGATCCTGCTCTTTGTTCTCAGCTCCCCGCTTTCACTCCCGGTCACTTGTAAACACCCTCAGAGCGCACCCTAAGGAACCAGCCCTTTCCACACGGCCGGCACCTGCCAGGTAGCAACCCCCCCACACCCCCCTCGATGCCACATCCGAGCAGCCGGCAGTGTGGGGGTGCAGGCCTGTTGCTCGTGACAGGAAACTGACCAGTGGAGGAGAGTAGACAACAGGCAGTGTGGCCATGTCGGCGAGGCTCAGCTGTTGAGCGTCAACCTATGAACAGGAGGTCAGGGTTCAATTCCCAGCCAGGGCACATGCCCGGGTTGCAGTAGGGGCGTGCAGGAGGCAGCAGATCAGTGATTCTCTCTCATCGTTGATGTTTCTATCTCCCTCTCCCTTCCTCTCGGAAATCAGTAAAGACATATTTTTTATGAAAATCTGGACGGAGTCAGGCGTCCCTGCACCACAAACCCGTCCTGGAGAGCCCGGGGCAGCCCCATCGGGCGCTCAGCCGTCACAGAATGAAAGGAGGCTCTGCAGGGCCTGAGCTGGCCGTCAGGGCACAGCTCTCCCTCAGCGACCTCCGGCCTGCTTCCTGTCCGCACCCGCGGGCAGCTCTCCCGGAACGGGGTGGCTGGAGCCCGCGCCCGTCTAATAGGCCCACTAGCTCTCACCGGCCGTCCCCGGAGTCCTCTCCCCAGTGTCCGCCTCTCCCTCCTGCCCCGGGCTCGCCGCTGCCTCCGGGATGTGCCCAGTGGCTGCAGAGATGCCACAGTGACCAGGAAGTGGGGTGTGCCGGTGAGGGCGCCGTGGTGGGGTGGTGACCCCCTTGGAAATGTGACCGCGGTGCTTTCCATCCCGGAGAGCCGCGGAGTCGGCCAGGGAGGAGCCGGACCACGCACCTCACTCCTTTGATGCACATTTAACATCTCTCCCGACAGTTTCTGCTGGAGGTGCCGGCTTTGAGGCAGCGTCCCAGCAACGTTGCTCAGTGGCCCAGAAACGCGGGAGAGCGGGAGCAGAGGCCGGGATACGCTGCTGGCATTTCCAAGTCCTCACAGCCCCGGTGCCCAGCCCACCAGGGCAGCCCGGCCCAGCCCACCAGGGCAGCCCGGCCCAGTCCACCAGGGCAGCCCGGCCCAGTCCACCAGGGCCGCCCACTTCACACATGGAGAAGGATCGTCCATCATTTCCAGCCAAAAGGATGCTCCCAGCTCTGACGGAACGACTCCTTCTTGCTGCTTCCCACTCAGTCCGAGCGGAGGCAGGCGGGTGCGGCCTGGCCGGCCACGGGCCTCGGAGGCAGGGAGTGTCCGCCGTGGCTCTGCGCAGAGGGAAGGAGGCTGTGCAAACTGCTCGAGGCTGCAGCACGCTCCGAGGCCTGCCACGCTCCCGCGGGGCATGACGCATTTGGCAGAGATGCCCGCATTGAGAAACACACAAATGGCCGTCATTAAAAGTGCATTTAATTCTGAAACCACTAACAGCGGAGGAGGTGGCACTACACACTGGTACACACCATTGTGTGTCTTTAAACAGAAGTGTCTGCCTGGGCAGCGCGGCAGCCGGCCAGCCCTGAACACCTGGACCCCTGCCCAGACCGGCGACGCGGCGCGCTGTGAATTGCAGACGCTGCTCTCAGAACGTCCCTCCGGCGGCGGCCCTGCCTTTATGCGACAGCAAAGACTTCCCCAGAGAAGACACTGAGGTCAGGACGCCTCCGAGCTCCCAGCTCCCGGTCGAGAATCCAACAACCCAATTAAGAAACTGGGCCGAGGACCCGTGTAGACGCTTCTCCAAAGAGGACACACAGGTGGCCCACGGACGCATGAAGAGATGCTCTGCGTCTCTAACCATCTGAGAGATTCCAATCAAAACCCCACGCAACACCACCTCGCGCCTGTCAGAACGGCTGCTGTCAGTAATCCGCAGACAAGTGCGGGCGAGGACGTGGAGAAAGGGACCGCGTGCGCTGCTGGTGGGAGGCAGGCTGTGCAGCCGCTGTGGGGGGCAGCGTGGAGGGGCCTCCAACGCTTAACACTAGACCTGCCGTGTGGCCCAGGACCCCACCTCGGGGCATTTGTGTGAAGAACATGAAAGCGCTGATCTGAGGAGATAAACCTTTCATCCCACGTTCACTCCGGCCCTATTTGCATGGCGCGGGCGTGGAGGCAGCCGCGGGTGCATCGTGAGGCGAGGGGATCAACACCTGGGTTCAGATCTGCGGTGGAAAACTACTCACCACAGAAAGGGGTGAGGCCCTGCCCCTGTGGCAACAGGGTGGACCTGGAGGGCGGCCTGGTCACGGCAGGTGCGCAAGGTCCTCAGCTGAGCGAGGCGCCGAGCGGAGCACGTGAGCCTCCTGCCAGGGCGGCCTTTCTCGGTCCCTCTGGCTGCAGCTCGCACCCCACGGCCCGGGGCTGGCGTGCGCTTATGTGGCGTCTCCCTCTCCCCCCACCCCTCCTAAGGCCTGTGCTGCCTTTCTTCTCCGTCTTCCCTGCTGTCTCGCCAGGCGTCTGTCCAGGCCTCCCCTCCCCTCCCGGCTGTGGGGCCCACACCTTGGTGCTTTGGGAGAGCACAGACTAGTGCCGGTCTCTGCGAACGGCACCCCACAGACAAGGCAGCGGCAAAACAGGGTGTGCCGTGGCTCCCCTAACCTGAGAACAGCACCAAGGGCGTGGGGTGGGGGGGCAGCTGCACAGGTGCAGGCTCAGAGCCCGGGAAGCAGGGAGCAGGGCGGGCGGGCGGGGGGGGGGGGGGGCTGCCTGAGCCCTGCGGGCCTGATCCACTGGGCTGGGGCTCTTCTTCCCGCCCTCAGGGGGTCAGAGCTCCATGGACAGAGCTTTCAGCCGCCCTCCCCTGCGAGGCCCGCCCCCCCTCCCCCAGGCCTGGGAACACTCTGTCGCCAGGAAGATGGAAGATGGTGGGACGATCCACTCTCGTGCTTCTAAGCACACAGGAGGCCGGAGAGCCACACGTTCACACCATGATAAAGAATAACGAGGGGCCATGGAAGAGGATGTCCAGAGGAAAGAACGAGGAAAATAGAGAACGTTAAGTAGAGGAACATTTTTTAAAAAAACCCACAATTTTTAAAAATGCACCAGAAGTAAGTTTATACCATCTGCGTGGTGCCCCTCATAAAATTCTAGGATAGATGGACTTCGAGAAGCGCTGACGATGAAAGGAGAGACGAGAGGAAGGACAGGGACCGTCTCATGTTCGTGCATCACATGAGGAAATACTAGGAGAATCAGAACACGCACCGGCAGCGAGCAGAATCGGCGCCGGAGAAGACCCGCTCAGCTGGGCCCGCGCCTGGGGGGGACTCGCCAGACTCCCACGGGAGGGGGCGAGCCATGGGCGCTGGGACACGGCGAGGAAACCCACCGCGTTTCGTGTCCTCGGAGAACAGAGAAACAAAAGAAAGAGAAGCCGGCCGTCCAGCTGCCTTCTTGATTGCACAACGGGAGTCCCTGTTGGAGATTTCAGAAGGAAGTTAGCGGATTCAAAGACCCTGGCCTGTGCCCAGAGAGGTTCATTGAAGAGAACAGCCAGACACATTATTGGCAAATTTACAAGTTTTTAAAAAATATATGTTTTTATTGATTTCAGAGAGGAAGGGAGAAGGAGAGGGAGATAGAAAAACCAATGAAGAGAGAGAATCATGGATCGGCTGCCTCCTGCACGCCCCCACACTGGGGATCGAGCCCGCAACCCAGGCCTGTGCCCTGACCAGGAATTGAACTGTGACCCCCGGGTTCAGTGGTCGACGCTCAACACACTAAGCCACGCCGGCCTGGCTCTCCCTCCATTTTTACTGACCTGGTTGCCAGGGTTCAGTGGGTGATGGAACTGGGAGTCTGGGGTTGGGGGCGGTGGGAGAGGGAACGTTCACAGAGACACTAAGGAAGAGTCCAAGGCAGCAAAAGGACCATCACCCCAGCGTCACAGCAGGCGGCCTCCCCCACGCCGATGTGAACTGTGAAACTCGGCTCTTTCATCCCTGCTTCCTTTTTAAAAAACATCTCAGGTCAGCGATTCGGTTTAAAAAGGGCACCAGGGCAGGCGGTTCCACGGAGGTTATCCTGAGGGTCACGTCCAAGGGGCACAGAGAATCACAAGGACCGTGTATATATTTGCATGTAAAGCAGTGTGATTTACATGTTTTTGCATATCTGCACGTACTCTGCATATCATTAGGCTGACTGTAAGTAAGGTGGGTGTTTACACACGATGTTAACCTTGAAGCTGGGAGGCTGGGGGGGAGTCAGCTCTGACTGTTTCTTGCCTTCTTCCTACTCCTCACCCTCCAAGCATGGATCCGGGGAGGGGAACGGGGACCAGGGACCGGGAAAGGTGGGGAGCTGGGGGCAGATGGGGACTTATCCAGACCCCAGGCTGTCCTGCACCGGACCCAGCTGATCAGGGCGTCTGGCTCCCACAAAAACCACACACGGGTCTCTGTCCTTTCATTCCGTGTCCCATAATATAGTGATGCGTCACAGACAGGCTGTCACCAACGGCACACGATGACGAGCACACCTGTCAGTTCCTCCTCTGTCCTGTGAGGCATCACCCCTGAGTGACAGGCATTAACGTGCGTGGTCACCGCGTATGGAAAGCTCGGAGTGTCCCCGGGGTCACGGGGAGCGCGCTCTGGACAGCCTCTCATCCCGTGTTGTCAACAACCCATCACCCTGGGAAGCAGGTGTGGCTGTCCCTGCAGGTGGAAAGAAAGAGGCCCGGGGAGGTTAGGGGACTCACCCACAGGCCCTCGGCGCGTGCTCACAGGGAAGGGGCCCTTGGCTTTCTCATAGAGGCCCCCTGAGCGCCTCGCACGTGCCAGGCCCGGCTGAACTGAGTCCTGCTAAGTTCTCACCACGATTAGGAGAGCGACGTCCGGCCCCCGACGGTGCCCCAGTCGGGCTGCCCTCTCCGGCAGGCAGACGGCAGGACACTCGGTCCTCACGGCACCCTCCACGCGGAGAGCGTGTGCACAACACCTGCTGTGTCCACACCCCACCCCGCCGCCCGTAGGTCCCTTCCGTCCTCTACGGGGTCGCCCCGCCAAGCCCCCTGCAACCCCCACCTTTTGCTCATGTTCCAGAGGGGCTTCCTCCCTGCCCCCAGGCCTCTGGAGAGGAGGAGCCGGAGATGGGAGGGACAACATATCAGCCACCCGTTCTCTCTCTCTGTATGTAACACACAGGCCAGACGCTAAGGACTGGTGTTTTTTGGAGAAATTCTGGAAAAGTACAGTTTTGAAGACGAATCTGTCTGTGACTGGAGGACTGTTTAAGGGCATCCTCTGGGGAAGTTCTGGGCACAGCGGCACCCGCACCGCATAGCCACGCGGGGGGCGTGCAGACCCGGCCGTTTCCTGCGAGCGGCCAGCAGGTCTCGCGCCCTCCGTCCCGTAACCTGTGACTCTGCGTGGAGTCGGGGGAGGATGTCAGTAGCCACGGGACCCCAGAAACCGGGCTGAGCTCCTCCAGACGGAGAAGGAAACCCAGGCCTTAGAAACCCCCACAGACCCACGTGAGGGACACTTCCTGGCAGTGAGTCTTACCATCCACGCCCACCTGCGTCCTCCCCGGGGCCCAACGTAAAATGCTCCCGCGGCGGTGCCAGGGGGCCTCGCGGGCAATAGACGTGGGTGAGGGGCCGCTCGGGTGCTGGGGATCGGAGAGGAAATCGGTACATCAGCCGCAGGACCAGACAGCACCGGCGACGGGCAAGCAGGAGCCGCCTGCGGGGAGGCTCATGGACCACAGCCCTCCGATACGACCGTCTCCAGGTTCCTGCCGGGGAGACAAAGCTCCAAGTGAAATAAATGACTCGGGTCACCCTGCCCAGGAGGGTGAAAACTGAGGCTCCCGACGCCCCATCTTGGCTCTCATGTCGTGCCACCACGCTGCCGAGGAAACGCACCCGTTAACTATCCAATAATTTAGCAACAGGAGGCTTATGGCCTGGCCAGCGTGGCTCAGTGGTTGGGCATCGACCTAGGAACGAGGAGGTCACGGTTTGATTCCCGGTCAGGACACATGCCCGGGTTGTGGGCTTGATCCCCAGTAGGGGACGTGCAGGAGGCAGCCGATCCCTGATTATCTCTCATCATTGATGTTTCTCTCCCTCTCTCTTCCTCTCTGAAATCAGTAATATATATGTGTATATATATATATATATATTATATATATATATAGAGAGAGAGAGAGAGAGAGAGAGAGAGAGAGAGAGAGAGAGAAGGCTTACCGAACAGGGGGTGCGCTGTGCACTCCGGGGTGTCAGTGAGCTACCCCGGGAGGACGCCTGCTCACAGGTGCCTTCGACCTGGGCCGCGCCTTCTGAGCTGGGCAGCAGCCTCCTTGTGGAACGGTCCTCAGGCCCTGGTTCCTGGGCCGGCTTCCGGGCCCCCAGCTTTCGGGGCAGCCCTGTTTAATTACATCCGTTGGGCTGTGCCCGTATCGGGGACGGCAGAGTTATTTAAGAGCACAGGCGGTGGGCTTTTAATTAATGCAAATGTAAACACGCAGGTTAGGAAAATTAAGCCGACAAAAGCATCGTCACGCATCACGGCCCTTTCGCAGACACAGACCGTTGTAACCTGTTAATTGCATTTCCCTCCACAAACCATTTAGCTTCGCAAAGCCTTGCCCGATCGCATTTTTTAACCGCTTCTGACTCATTTTTTTTTCTGGGCCGTTTCCACAGGGACGGCCAGGTCCCAGATGGAAAGGAATATTATAATAATGTGATGCAATAAGGCAGCTCACAGCTCTCAGGCC
>NW_005879732.1:0-6788 GCF_000147115.1 Myotis lucifugus | reverse complement strand
TCGTAATCCTTTTTATTTTTGGCCCCTCTATCGTTTCTAATTCTAGTCATTTGAGTGTTCTCCCTTTTCTTCTTGGTGATATTCTAGATAAATTTTGTCAAATGCTGCCATCTTTTCAAAGAACAGCTCTTGGTTTCATTGATTTTTCTCTATTGTTTTCTACTCTCTTATTTCATTGATTCCTATTCTCCTATTATTTTCTTCATTTTCCTTACATTGTTTAGTTTGCTCTTATTTTTCAGTGGAAAATGGAAAGTTAAGATGTTTGTTTGAAGTCTTCTTTTCTCAGGCATTTACAACTATACACTTCCTTTTAAGCACTGCTGTATCTGCATCACAAAATTTTGGTATGTTGTGTTTTAGTTTTCATTCACCTCAAAGTATTTTCTAATTTCCTTTGACCCATTGGGCTTTTTAGGTATGGTGCTCAATTGCCACATATTTGTAAGTTTCCCAAATTTCTTTATGTTACCGATTTCTAGCTGTATTCCACTATGGCCAGACAACATACTTCATATAATTTCTATAATCCTGTCAAGTTTATTGAAGCTTCTTTTGTGATCCAGATCATGGTCTGTCCTGGAGAATGTTTCATGTTTCATGGAGAATGTACCTGGGAATAATGTGCATTCTGCTGTTGGTGGTGGGGCATTTTGTAAATGTATATTGGGCCTAGTTGTTTTATAGTGTTTAAATCTATATTCTTGTTGACCATCAGTCTAATTTTTATAGCCATTATTGAAAGAAGGGTATTGAAGCCTTCAAGTACTATTGTTGAATTGTTTACTGTTGCCTTCAATTCTGACAATTTTGTTTCCTTTATTTTGGGACTCTGTTGTTAGGTATTGATATTGGTATATCTTCTTATTGGACTCACTCTTTTATCATTGTAAAATATCCTTTATCACTAGTAACTTTTTAAGTTTATTTTGCCTAATATTAGTTATTTATGTAATATCAGGAAAAGACCATGGTAATTTGGATTATCATGGTAGTACTGAAAACGAAGCTAAGTGGGCAAAGCTTTGGACATGGTAGTGACATACAGAAGAGTATGGAACAAATTGAGTATTGCTCACCTCTACTCAATTACAACCAAAATAATTTTTTTTGATCCATAAATGGCTAAGTAATTTTGGGAGCCCAATGCCAAATTAATATGTGGGCCCTTTCTATAAACATTAAGTATTTCAAGATGCTGATAACAGAGCATTAAACAAAGTTTAGAGCTCTTCTGGGCACAGGCTCATGTGGGTCTACACATGTTTAACACCCCACTCTTTTTTTCTTTATTTAGTAAGTTGGAGAAAGCATTGCATTTTCATGAAAAAGGTAGAGAGCTAGGAATTTAGCTCCTTCCCAATATGGACTTAACCCTTCCCCTTGCTACCATTACTATAGCAAGAGTCCTTTCTCAAATGTGAACTAAAGAAATTCTCTTCAGTTTAAGTCAAAAGCAGTTATTTGCTAAGACTGGTGTTTTGCCTTTTGTTTGTTTGGGCAATGACTTTGGGCTTGTCACTGAGTTACAAAGAGCCACCTCAGTTGTGATTTGCTGCATGCGTCCTGGTTATCCTGCTACGCCTGGCTTTTCCCAGCAGACGGTCTGAGTTGTTCAATGTTGTCCTTTGCTGTATCCTTAAGGGATCTTTATCTCATCACGCAAAAGCCAAAAGATGTATTGACTAAGCACTCAGAAAGTCAACCTGTGTGACCTTGAGCAAATCGCCCAGCTCTCCTGACCTATTTCTTCGTAGCCTTTAAAAAGGAGCTCTAAATACCTTTCATCTCAAAAACCCGCACTGCCTGTCGCGCTGGTGTTGGCTCTCGCCACTTTGATTTCTTTTATCGGGGGCAGGGGGAGGCTTGTTTTAACAGAAAGGCAGCCTGATTGATCAGGCCCAGGATTGCCTTTATGTGGGGACTTCCTTCATAAATTCTGGGAACCCCAAACATTCTGACTTTGTTTAAAAAATGTTATCTTTAGCTTATTTTTTTTATTTTTTAAGACCTCAGAATAGTCATTCCCTGTAACACATTTGGAGCCGTGGAGAAAGGAACTACACACATATACATAAATCTTGAGAGCTAAAGAGGATATAGACGGTGAGCATTACATGACATGCCAACATCGTATCTGAAGGCCAACTCCAGCTAACCTAAGTGTGAGAATTCTTGACTTTAAAGTTTGCAGAGATGTCTGAAAAGTGTAGAAGGGAGCAAGGACTTTTTTAGCATTTATATTTCTTTATTTTTCTTTATTTTCTTTACCATCACCATTTATCCCCCCTGTACCCTGTTCCACCCCACCCCACAGTCACCACACTGTTGTCCGTGTCCATGAGTTCTTCCTTTTCTTTTTTTATTTATTTAATTTTTGTGGGAGCAACAACTTTTGAGAGACCAAGTTGAATTAGCTATACATCTGACAATGTATAAAGCAGATGAAGACCACCAGAATTCAAACCATTAACAGAAAACCTGGGAAGTATGATGTGGATTGGCAGTGGCAGCATAAATAGTAGGACAAAGATTGAAGGAGATACGGTGCTTGCAGGACCTTTTAAGCCAGTGTAATAGGAACATCAGCCCTGCAGATTGTACTGTGTTCAAGAAGAATGCAAAGGCAGAATGAGAAAGGAAACGTAACAGTGTTTGGATTTAACTTAAGTATTTTTGGGTCCTCGTGTTCAAATCACTGTAATGGGTCCTCTGTTAGTCTGTTCGGGCTACTAGAATAAAAATACCGTAGACTGGATGGCTTGAACAACAAACATTATTTCTCACAATTCTGGAGGCCGAGAAGTCCATGAGCAGGTGCCTGGATAGAGCCTGCTTCCTGGTTCTTAGATGGCTGTCTTTGCACTGTGTGACCACATCGGGGAAGGGGAAAGGAGCTCTCAGGGTCTCACTTGTAAGGGCGCTAATCCCATTCAGGAAGGCCCCACCCTCCTGACTTACCTCCTAAGGACCCCATCTCCAAATCCCATCACATTGGAGATTAGCTTTCTGTAAGTGAATTTTGAGGGGACTGCAAACAGTCTGTCTATAGCCGCTACTTTGAGAAACAAAGTTGAGGAAGGCAGAATCACGGACCTCAAGAAACTGACAGATTAGAGATAAAACATTTGTCCTCCTCTTGTCTACATCTCAAAATCCTTTAGGACTCTGATTAAATAGCACTTCCTCTGTGAAACTTCACCTGGCTACCTCCCACCCTTTGGGAGATGAGTCACTTTCCTGCATGTGCCTTTATTCTAGCACTTCACTCACTGACTTGCGACATGTTTTCAAATATTTTCCCTATGCACTCCTTCAAAGCTGAAACTCTGCCTCGTTCAC
The DNA here is from genome assembly GCF_000147115.1 of Myotis lucifugus. NCBI lineage: Eukaryota > Metazoa > Chordata > Mammalia > Chiroptera > Vespertilionidae > Myotis > Myotis lucifugus. The sequence continues at coordinate 3,446 of NW_005879732.1, read as the reverse complement.
GGTGACGTCTCCTGAATAAGGCCAGACATAGGAGTGCTCCACTGTAGTGACATAATGAATACCTTTTTAAAAAATAGAACATGTGCTGCCCCAAATCAAAAAGCCACAAAGAGAATTATTTATGTATATCAGAGGGCAGGGTGAAGATAAAGGAATCAGGAAAGAAGAAAGACTAACCTGAGTAGACGGATTCTGTGGATGAAAGAGGACGGCTCCTGGGTGTGGTATAATTTTGAATACAGTGGCAGGGGGAAAAGCCCTGCCGTGGCAGAGACCTGGTAGCCTGGACAGGGTGCCCTTCAAACCCTCCATTAGCCAACCTCCATTTGTTTAGAGCTGGCAAGTCTGCCCCCAACAACCCAGATTTTCAAGTGGGAGTGTTATCAAAATGACAGCAGTTGCAATTTGCATGAAGAGTTTATTCAAATTACCCAACTGAAGTGAGAAGCAAGGAAGCAGCCAATCCTCCAGTTATGATCACATCCAATTGCACAGGACTCCGGGCTGCTTTCTTCCTATCGGGAAGTTCACACTGAGCCGTCCACAGGGGGCAGCTGTGGTTCGCTGTGTGATCCCGGGGATCTCAAGTGTAAATTATATGCATAAGACGTAAGTCAGCTGCTGAGCTTTCCCTTCCATGAGCTCCACTGGGCAGACTTTTCAGTTTGTTTTTCAACTCTGATATACACTGAGCTGATGGGCAAACGGAAATCTAACAAGACCAAATTGTAGGAATAATGGCCATAATAACTAACATTTGTATGGCAATTGCTAGTTTGCCCGAATCTTGACATTCATTATCTTTATTCCCCACCAACATTCAGGATTTGTGGCTATAAAGGTTTTTGGATCCTGGCCTGTAGTTAGGAATTGAAGGAGGCCTGGCCTTAAGATTTACCCACCCCCTAGAGCTGGTCCACGATGCGTAGCTGGCGTTGTACACGGACAGTGCTGTCCCTAGGCACCAGCATTCGGAAATGTCACTTCTCACTTGAGATTTTCAAAGAAGTGCTTCTGTTCATTTACTGCCTTCACTTCTCATCAACCATTCACTCTTCAATCCACTATAAATGGCTTCTCCCCACCATTTTACTGAAATTGGTCAGGGTAAGTTTATCAGTGAGTTCACTTAAAGATTATTTTTTTCCATTTATCTTATCAGATTTTTTTTTCTTTATTAAGGTATTACATATGTGTCCTTATCCCCCCCATTTCCCCCCACTCATGCCCTCACCCCCCTGGTGTCTGTGTCCATTGGTTATGCTTATATGCCTGCATACAAGTCCTTTGGTTTCAGTTATTTTAGGACTCTAAGAATTGCTAATAAGTTGTAATATAGGTACTTAAAACCTCTTTGACATTGGCTGGGATTTGTAAAACTAAAAACTATTGACCTAAAGAGGTAAACTGAGGCAAGCTAAAACGGTGAGTTTATTCTGGAATAGCAATTCAGAACATGCAAATGGTAGCAAGCTACAGGTGAGTGGCTGGGAGTCTGGGCAGGGACTGTAAAGAGGAGAGTTCAGTCAGATTCTGTTAAAAAAATGGAGACACAAACAGTTCAGTTATACAAACAAGGCTCAATTTAGCTCATTTTGCAAGGCCAACAACCTGGGTCGTTTTTTGTTCATGCCTCTGGAAACCATAAGCAAAACTTTCCAAGGTTGACAGGAGACAACCTCTAGCATTTTTTTAAATTTTTTATTGATTAAAGTATTACATACATCTCCTTTTTCCCCCCTACGCTTCTCCCTAGTGTCTGTGTCCATTGGTTATGCTTATATGCATGCATACAAGTCCTTTGGTTGCTCTCTTACCTCCCACCCCCTGCCTTCCCTCCGAGGTTTGACTGTTCAATGCTTCTCTGTCTCTGTATCTATTTTTATTCATCAGTTTATGTTCATTATATTCCACAAATGAGTGAGACCATGTGATATATATCTTCCTCTGACTGGCTTATTTCACTTAGCATTAATGCTCTCCAGATCCATCCATGCTGTTGCAAATGGTAAGAGTTCCTTCTTTTTCACAGCTGTGTAGTATTCCATTGTGTAGATGTACCACAGATTTTTAATCCACTCATCTGCTGATGGGAACTTAAACTGTTTCCATATCTTAGCTATGGTAAATTGTGCTGCTATGAACATGGGGGTGGATATATCCTGTCTGATTTCCTGGGATATATTCTTAGAAGTGGGATCACTGGGTCAAATGGCAGTTCCATTTTTAATTTTTTGAGAAAACTCCATACTGTTTCCCAGTGGCTGCACCAGTCTGCATTCCCACCAGCAGTTCACGAGGGTTCCTTTTTCTCCACATCCTCTCCAGCACTTGTCGTTGTTGATTTGTTGATGATAGCCATTCTGACAGGTATGAGATGGTACTGCATTGTCTTTTTTATTTGCATCTCTCAGATGTTTAGTGACTTTGAGCATGTTTTCATATGTCTCTTGGCCTTCTGTATGCCAAACCTGTAGCATTGAAGACAATTCCAATATCATCAGTTTTCTGTAAACCAGTCCTTCTTGACTTTTGTTTTCCTGAGGGCACACATGTGAGACTTTCCATTTTTAGATTGAATTTCTTGACAAAACACATTTAAAAAGAATATCCTTGACGTTTGCAGGAAGCAAACCCAAACTTTTAATGATTGGGATTGATGTTACTCACTTGCTGGAAATGTTAAAGGAAAATGAGTGCAGCCTCTTTCGGGTTTTCGGGAGCCCTCAATCATTCACCCATTTCTGTAGGTCAAGGGTCTCTAAGAAAAGGAGAGGTGAGTGCCCCGTGTTTGCCCTGAACGGCCAGCGCATGGCATTGGCTTTGCAGCTCAATATCGGCCAGCTCTTCCTGGCATCAGCTTTCTAAAAGCCTGTTCTCTCCAGGAAAAGGGATCGTTATGTACTGCAGATCCTTTTGAGAATTTTGAGTTGTGCCTTCTCACTGAAGCAGGGGAGTGAAAAGGAGACTCCTTCTTGAGCCTGCTGGTATACCATTCAGGACTGTCCAGGTGGCATGAGTTCATTATGGTTGGCTTGTTGTTTTCCTTACACAACTCCCTTCGGCATGTCCTCTGGGAATATCTGAACGTGTCCGTTAAATTTGACTGGCCTCACCCGCCCTCTGCTACTCAGGAACGAGCTCTCTTGGGGAATTCAGAATGTTCTACTAGTCTAGGAAGTGAGAATTATCAGAGTTATTATAGATGAGGATTTAAGAACTTATTCCTGATTGTTTTGTTTATCTGTCTTTGTAAATAGGTGATTTTCTGAAGTGGTATGCTCTGTTTCTTTTGTTAGTCAATCTGCTATAGGTTCTTTGTGGTTACCATTAGGCTTACATAAAAATGGAACAAAAATAAAAGTGTAAAAGAATAAAACAAATCTCTAATCTTTACTGAGGATATTCTGGAGGTTTTTATCGTATGTTGATCCTTGTTACTATTA
>NW_005879731.1:0-6788 GCF_000147115.1 Myotis lucifugus | reverse complement strand
TATGCAAATATTGTGTGGGTAATTATGGAAGGTAATGAGTGTAATTCTCTAAAAGAATAAACATAATAGCATTATAAAAATATTATGAAGATTTGAAAAATAATGAGCATATCTCTGCAAATGAACTGTTTAAATTAGTCACATTAAGGAAAATAAACTATTTTAATCTATCAAGCCCATTATATTAAAATACACTTCATTTAATGGATTAATCTCACAAGAAATTACATAATACTATACAAACAGTGGTGATGTAATTACCAAATTGATATTCTTGCCCTCAACCCTGTCCATGTACAAATAGATATATAATTCAATTCTTGAGAGATGTGCTAAATCTTTTCAGGAAGGGCGTTTGGGAAATGAATATCAGTTTTATTAGTTTTTTCACACTGCATTAAAAACAAATACAAATAATTAAAACAGATTGTGCATAATTTAAGTATGAACAGTTCTTAAATAGAAAAGAAGCAATGTAAGGGATGAGTCACACTAAAATAAATACTCAATTTCCTGGTGTGTTTTTAGGTGAAGTTTTTCTGGCATCAGGATGTCCAATGAATAACCTCTCCCAGGCACTTAGAACTTCATAACCCAAGGAAAACATGTTAGTGTTTTCAACAGGAATCAGCAATGCATTTAGTCACAAATATTCTTTTTCCCCCTAAACTATAACACTTCATATCGCAAATACTCTAGTTGCAAAAAAACCCTAAAAATCTAACTTTGAACAGTTTGCATTTACCTTTTCATCACTCTTCTGAATTTTAAGAAGTTTAAATACAAGTAGTTCCCAATTTCCTGTTCTGTAGCTGGTAACCTAGCCCCACACCATCCAAGCTGTGGCCAAGAGCACAGACTCTAGGTTTGACCCCAGCACTGCCATTTAAATAGGGTGTTACCCTGAGCAAGTCATTCAGCCTCTCTGCCTTGGTTTCCTTCTTTACAAAATTCGAGTAACATTCCTAACTGACAGGAATGTGCTTATAAAGCTTAGTAAATATATTGAACAATGTTTGGCACAGAAGCACTACACAGTTACAATCACACTCTCCCTGAGGAATAGTTTATGTGTGTACAAACACGATGTCTGTTTTGTGATTTAAATCAGAAAAGCAGGTTATATCAGAGTGACAGGCACCTGCTTTTGCCTACCAGTTTTTTAAGCATGGTTTTACATTTTAAATGGTTGAAAAAATAAAAGCAATAATATTTTGTGACACATGAAAATTACAGGAAATTCAAATTTCAGTGTCCACAAACAGCATTTTATTGGAACACACATGGCAGAGTTGAATACGGCCACAAAGCCTAGAACACTGACTATCACCCTCAGAAAAGGTCTGCTGATCTGTAGGGGATCGTTTTATAAAAGTGTTGCCCTTTCTTCCATTCTTGAATATAACACGACAATAATTCAATAACTTTATTTATTTCCCAAGAAATCAAGTGAAGCGGAGTGTTATTAAGGAATCTTTAGTTTCATTTTTTAAATTAGAAATGCCTCCTTTAATATTCCCAGAAAGTATAGAATGAGTGAAGACCAAATTAGTCTTCAATTTTACATAATGTTTTTAACATAATCTGTGTTTCTCCAAAAACTTCATTTTTAATACCAAAGGTTTTTTGTTTGATTTTTGGAGATACTAGTTCTTATTTTCTGATCCCTCTTGCTGATCTTTCTAATGATTTTTTAAATGTGGAGACAACTCTATCTTATACTTTTTTTTAAATCTCCACTGTTGCCTAGTATGTAGCAAGCACAGGATTGGCCATTTGATATATTTTCATTGAGATTTATTGACTTGAATTAAATTACTTGGAGTTAAGTAAAACATCTCAAACAATAAACCCAGTAATCTGGGCTGTGTTTACTATGTCCTAAGGCCTTGCAAATAGAAGCCACAATTTAAAAGTTCTAAAATAATTACAGAAATAAATAGGGTGCCATATTGCTTACTACAAAGCTCAACTGTCAATTACCAATTCAATTTTCAGCTGGCAACATGTGAATGGAGAGAACTTACCATATGCACTATCTTGTAACTGAAATGGAAGTGTTTTTTGGGGTCTCCCTTTGCTTTGTGGTTCTAAATATTTTAGCATGATTAATTATTTCTTTTGCTAAGCTATTATCTTATTAATTTAAAAATGTCATAAGAATAAACATAAAACCTAGTGAAAATGACTTTTCTCCTTTGTTGTAGGGCTACATGTTATCCCACCTAAACAATACAGCTCTCACATTTAAAGAAACATTTGCAGTTTGACATTCTCTCTCGGTATAGAGAAAAATTAACAGGTAATGCCAGAATGATCCATCCCATGCTGCCTTTTATCACTGTGCTCATTTAGACATCTAAAAACTTTTTCAGGACATACTAAATTGGCTTTAAATTTATGTCCAGCTTGAAAGTGAAACAACATTGAGAATTGCTTTCCTTGGTTTATATCTGCATCCCTTTAACATGCCAGTGTTGGAGATTGGAATTCCTTTACCCCAAATAATTCCTTAAGAAAAAAAAAAGGAACCATTCATGCTTTGTACAACAGAATGGGCCTGCAGGTATTTGAACAGGGATTTGAATTTTTAATGTCACCACTTAGCCTCTGAGTATTTTGGGGCAAGTTAATTTTCAAGGTATCATTGACCTTGTGAGATAAGGTGTTAATATCCATTCTTTGCAATATTCTTGTTAAGATTTGAAATAATAGATGTAACACAACTGTTGTGATAGACACTCTATCAATGATGGATATTGTTGTTTATGTCATAAATCTGGTCAAGGTCTTTATTGACCCAGTGAAAATCCCTCCCTGTTTCTCTGAGTGATCATTTCCTTCTTCCTAATCAGTCTCTAGTAAAATAAAGTAATTTGTTAGGGAACTTGGTTTAATAACCATCAACTACATTAGGGCTTTGTCCTGCGATTTGGACTTAAGCTGTAGCTTCTGACTGAGGCTGGGAAATAAAGTTTGTCCATGTGGCACTGAACTCTTCCAGGGTGGGGAAGAGATCAGTGAGAGCTGGGAGCCAAGGAAAACAGCAGAAAAAAACAAAAACAAAACTTACCTTACAGGAAGAAACTACCCTTCTCTCACTCATGGTCACTTGAATTTCATATATGTTTGGCAGGTATTATTAAGGTCAAGGAGAACTTTAAAGAAGTTGTTTTGTGCCCTCCAAACCTCCTTCATAACCCCACCCCACTACATAGCTTTAAAAGTAGCCTCTTTTAGAGATGTTCAGAGGACTAGTCTCTTCACTTACTATAGGACAAGAAATTAGTCTTCTGCCTTTCTACTCTCCTGTTTCTTCATAATTCATGCTACTCCAGTATAATTTACTCAGAATTTATTCAAGGTTTACACATTAACTTAACAAACATTGAGTGACTACCAATATTCCAGATGTTGAATATGCAACAGGATAAAAATAACTAGTAGAAATTCCTGCCTTCATTGAGCTTATATTCTGGTGGAACAGTATAGACAATTAACTGAACAAATAACATATTGTGTCTATTTAAAGGGAGTAAGTGCAAGAGAGGGGAATACAAAGTTCTGGGAAGTAGAGTTGCAATTCTAAATAGTGTTGGGGAATAGCTTTGGGGTGACAATTAGTAAAATAACCAAGGATACAGGTCAGGAGAATATAAAATGAGAAAGTATTCTAGGCAAGAGAAGCCATAAGTGCAAAGGTCCTGAGGTAGGAAGATGCCCTGCATGGTCCAATAAGAGGAAGGAAGCCACTATAGTTGGATTAGAGGAGGTGAAATCAGATGATCAGGGGTGGTGTAGAGACATATGGAGAATATCCAGGCTCATCTAGGCTGCTAAAAATGCTTTGGTCTTTACTTGAGTATTACGGGGACCCTTTGAGGGTTTTGTGATTTTAAAAGGCTCACTCTAACTGCTGTGTTTGAAACTGTGAGTGACCAACAAGGTCAAAGGCTGTTGATGGGCCTTAGAAGATGAGGACTGAAAACAAGCCGCTATACTTAGCAATAATAGTCGGTCTCAGGTGACTAAAATAAGAGATGTTTTGGTGTGCCTGTTTGGAGTCATTTCAAGGAAGAATGAAAGAAAACTAATTAGAATCAGCAAGCATATTTTTCATAATAATAATTATTATTTCAACTGAGTTTTGTCAAAAAGGGAGCAGAGAAATGGGTCAATAGTTGGATAGGGAAACATGGTTAAGTCTTGTTTTTGATAGAAGAAATTTGTTTGCATAATAATGGAATCAATTTGCAACGGGCAAAACAATTGATAATGCAGGTAAAAGGGATGAAACTGTTGGAGAAATTTCCAGGCACAAAGTAGGGGAACGAGGACTAAGTACACAAGAGTAGCAAGACCTAGAGGTAGGGACAGCTGATCTTAGTAGCAGAGGGGGAGGCTGAGTGTGGGTGAATGAAGGCATATAAAGCCCCTTAGCCTTTCAAGGAGCATTCAATATTTAAATATAAGGGACTATTTAGCTAACTCAATCTCTAATCATAAATTTAAAATGAAGCATTTCCATCAGGATAAAGAAGTACATTTTCTGCTGAGATAGAAGACTAATTAAGCCTCTTAACTCCTACTATGCAATTATAACCCTGAGAAAAACATTACTCTAATTGAATGTAGCCCATGTAGGGAGCACACAGTTCATCCTTTTCCTTATGTCTGGGAAGGCCTGTAGCACCTCCAGTTTGTAAATGAGCTCCTTCATTGGGAACTAGGATTCGGAGGTTTGCTCAAGCACAAGAGACAGCTTGGTTTAAATGCTCTTAGAAAAATTGGCACTAAAATTAAATTCATTTCAGTCAAACTTTTAACTCCACTGATTGAAAACTCTTTGGTTTTGAATCAATGAAAAGTGTGTTAAGACTTGACAGCTGAGTGGATGGGTGGTCAATTTGGAAGCCCATTGTTATGGCTGCATGAGTCACAATAAAAACAAGAATGCTGGCTGCCAAAAGGAAAGCCTTTGCACAAGCCAAAGCAAAGCCTCTAGACTCTAACTTAACAAGTGTTTCCATTGGTATCCACAAATATTAGTGCAAACACAGAGACAGGTTTCAAATGAACTTGGTGGAAAAGGCCATTCATATTTTATCATGTTGGCTTAAGGAATGACAGTTGTGGGCAGTGTTTTACTCAGGCTTAGCCGGAACTCCTGGATAGTCGTCAATACTGTCACACTCACCAATGCATTTAAAATATGTTCTTGTCTGTGTAGACAAAGGCATCGCATTAAATTTGTGAAGGTAGATTATTTTTCTCTAGTCTACTGAGGTAAACGAATCAAGCTAGAACCAAAACCTCAAAAAGATGAAATAAAAATAAATGCTGTTCAGATTTGAAAGAAAATAATGGACCATCTCATCCTTGGCTCATTTAATGCTTTATATTCTATGCTTTCAAAATGTCTTCCTAAACATTAAACATGAGTCTTCCTAAAATGGTGACGGGAATGTAGTAATGCCTCCAGGTACAAGTTACTACGCTTTCTGTAAAAATATAGTTATTAGTTCTGGTCAGTGTGGCTAGGTTGGTTGCCAATTTCATTCCAGTCAGGGCACAGGACCAGGTTGTGGGCTGGATCTCTGGTGGCTGGGGGTGGGGTGAGAGAGGAGGCAGATGATCTATGTTTCTCTCTCAAATAGATGTTTTTCACTCTCTCCCTTACCCTCCCTCTTATTCTAGAAATTGATAAAAATATTATATATACATATATACATTAATATGTTGTTTACAAATAAATTTTTCTAATATTGGCATGTAAAATATAAATAAATCTATTGCTTTGCACATTCATCACTTGGCAAAAGAAGAACATACTTCTGAAGAAATCTGATGCTTCTTAACCTCTCTCTCACTGAGTTTCTTTTCATTCAAGCTGTGAAAAGGACTTAATCTTTCACTTTGTTATTTCTCTGAAGAACAAATGTCCACATTATCTCTCTGGCTATATGATGCGTAAATGGCAGGCAAACCAAAGCCTGTCATTTGACCATTCTGATTCAATTTTTATATTACTAAGAGCTCAGATTTAAGAAAAAATGATTGGATTATTTTATGTTTATGGACAGAACAGACAGGCTGTGTTATGATGGAATGCAATGCTAGGCTTTGGACCTCTCAGAATGCCTCTGACCAAAGAAAAGGAGCCAAGTTTCAGGAAGTTTTATATGTTCCTTCAATAAAATCACCCATTGTATTTTCAGAAATGCTTTCTATCATAAAATCAGTGTCATTATAAACAAACAAGTTGAAATTAGCAGGAAGAGGACAAAATAATCCCAGATCCTGCCCTAGAGAAAAACCTCTGCTGGCCAGTTTGGATGGATGGACATACATTCCCTCCTCCCTCCATGAAGTCAGCTGCCTGAGGCCAGACAGGAGGAACACTTGTCTGCAGCCTGCTCCCAGTCCCCAGGCCACGCTGTGCTTCCACCCACCCAGCTGCTCACCAAGGCTTGCAGTATCTGTTCTCTTACAGTTGATGTCTTCTTGACTTGCTATTTTAATGCCACAATGCATTGAAATTTTACATGATGCTATAAAATGTGATGTATAGAGAAAAACTTGTTCCAGGAAAACCAACTTTACTGATTTGTAAAGAAAACCAGTGAAAAAATATCAAAATCTATTTCAAAATGATTATGGTCAAATAATTGTAAATTATGGACCAAAGAAAGCATAAGAATAGAAATATAGAGAGCAACCTGATGATTATATATTTCACTCTAAAATGATTATATACATACTCATAAATGTATATATAGCTTATTATT
>NW_005879730.1:0-6788 GCF_000147115.1 Myotis lucifugus | reverse complement strand
ACCCTTTCAAGACTAATCAGTTATTAATTGGGGTCCCTGTCACTACCAATATTTTCTGTTCTCTTTTACTGTATCTGCCTTCCAAGCTTGTGGCAGGATTTTTTGAAATATCCTTACTGGTAGTAAACATACAATTGTTTGAGGGTGGGTTTGATTTCTGAGATTAATCAAAAGTCACATAAACCCAGATGTGGTGAATAATGCGACTGATCAAAATATTTAATGGCACTTTTGATTACATGCAAAGTCTAATTAAGTAATGAGACTGTTTTTATTGTGTAGGTTATAGATGGAATCTAAAGGCAATTTAAAACTTTAGTTCTGAGGAGAAAACCAGAGGGAGGAAGGCATGTCCCTATTATTAAAAAGTAGGGTTTATAGATAAACTCCCATTTTGAAAAAAAGGATCTAAAAGTAACTTTCCAAAAAAAATTATTTAAGGAATAATTTGGACATAAAAATTTCATTTTAGAAACCAGTTTTAGCCCTAGCTGGTTTGACTCAGTGGATAGAGTGTCCGCTCGCAGACTGAAGGGTCCCGTGTTCGATTTCAATCAAGGGCACATACCTCAGTTGCAGGCTCGATCCTACATGTATGCCAGAGGCCACCAATTGATGTGCCTCTCTCACATTGATGTTTCTCTCTCTGTGTCTCCCTTCCTTCCACTCCCTCTAAAAATCAGTGGAAAAATATCCTCTGGTGAGGATTAACAACAAAAATAGAAACCAGTTTTACACTAAGTATGAAAAGGTAAGAACCAACTGTGTAGGATCACATCTCTAGATCTATTGATACAGAGTCGTCCTCAGTGAAATATAACCTTGGGGGAGAGGGATATGATAATTCAATGGACACTTGGCCTTCCACAGCCAATTCTCCATCCAGCAGCCAGAGCAATTCTCTATAAACAGAAGTTGGATCACAATATTCCCTTGCTTAAATCCATTCCCACCCAAAGATTTCTCAATAAAATGTAAAGTTCTTATAATGTCCCTGCCTTATTTTTGTTCTTGGTACTTATTACTGCCTGACACATTAGCTTTGTAGTTGTTTAATGATTTACTGTCTTCCCAGTCTTGAATGGAAACTTCTATAGAGGAGTCATTGATGTACCCCAGAACAATGTCTGGCACCAAGTAGGTATTCAGTACATTTTTGGTAAATTAATTGATTAATTATAACATAATTATAACACTGTACTTGGCATTCAAGTAATAGGTGAGAGTTCCAAATAACTTAACTTCCTTTTATAGGGTCTCAAACAGATTGACATATTAAATTAATGTTATAGCACCTGAAGGTGAGAGGCAAGAAGTTGTATTATAAACAGTTATAAATAACTACATAATTAACCAGTATCTACATTTCTAGCTATTTTTGAACTTACACTTAGTAAGTATACCTTCAACTCAAACAATATTCTGACCCATTTATTCACATGTAAAGTGGTGGAAAGCAACATATTATGGAATAAAATTTTCCAAAAATATGTCACTTATTTGAAAATAAGTATAGAAGTAACATCTCTCTCTTTTAACAATAGCCTAAATCAGAACATGATTTTATATTTTGAATCATTAAAAAAAAACATGGAACTCATCATGAGTTTTATATGGGATTTGTTTTCACTATGACATCCCAATTACTGGCATTCTGTTAGACACTCATGAAAAACGCTTGTTTTAAATAAGAGAAATGATGTGGCTACCTCCTAGTTTACCAATCACAGTAATGCAAGGACATGGAATAGGGTAACCAGTGCTAACCAAATAAGTATCCTATTGAAAAGTCTAAGGATTATTTCTCTATATTGTCGCCCACCCTTCTTTCTTCTGAACATTGGTGACAACTGTTTGCTCTCTCTGTTCCTGTCACATATTCACCCTTGACATTTACCCTGTTCCCCACAGCTCCCTTCCCCTCCCCCGCCTCCCCCTGAAAACTGTTCACATGCAAGGCTAGAGGAAGATCTGTCAAGGTTTGTAGGAACTTAGAAGCTCTTTTGCTTCCTGAACCCAGACTGGAAACTGAATGGCAGCTCTGTGCTTGGTGTGCATGACACCACAGTTGGCACGCTGATATCAGCAGGGAAGGGACAGCATGACCCCTGAGGCTGCATGCTGGAAAGGAGACAGCAGAGTGCCACAGACACAAAAGTGAACGGGAATTTAAACCATGAAATCTTTTTACCAGAAAGGAGACGCCTTAATCTGATACCCTGGGAAATGGATCTATCCTGCATCAGGAAACAAAGAGTGCGCCAATCCAGATGCTTCAAACTTCTGGCAGGTCGCCCTTTGGGTCCCACCCAGTTTTTCTTCAAACATCCCCAGAAGAAGCCTGCATGGCACAACTAAAATGAAATAAGAAAAAATGTAGAAACACTCCATATAATGTCAGCCTCTTCTATTTTTGTTCCCATCAGAAATAGGCTGTATTTATGGACTCACCACTGTTCCTCTGTCTGTGATTGCTTCTGAAGATAAACTCCTAACAAGACCTAGTTAAAAAGTCAGAGGGGGAGTAGGATCAAGCCTACTTTGATGTTTCCAGTGTGTTAATGCTATTGGCCAGCACTTCATGATGTTATTATTTAAGAAATTTGATTATGTTTTAGTGATTAATACTATGCTTATTACAGAAAAATCTGTCACTGAAAAATGTAAAAGACAATAAGAATCTACAATGTGATCCACCCCAAAGACATCCTGGGATATCCACTGAATTATATTTTTTCCATCTAAACTTCTGTATGTATACACAAAGAATATAATATAAACAGCTTTGGCTCTAGCCAGTTTGGCTTAGTGGATGGAGTGTCAGTCCTCAGACTGAAGTGTCCCTGGTTTGATTTTGGTCAAGGGCATATACCTCAGTTGCAGACTCAATCCCTGGCTCCAGTCGGGGTGCTTGCAAAAGGCAACCAATCGATGTGTCTCTCTCACATCAATGTTTCTCTCTGTGTGTCTCTTCCCCTCCCTTCTACTCTCTCTAAAAATCAATGGAGAATATATCCTCAGGTGAGGATTTTAAAAAAATAAAAAGAAACAGCTTTGTTTCAAGTTAACAATTCTAGTCAATAAAAATAACTCTATATCAGTGGTTCTCAAAGTGAGCCCTTCACTCCCAGCTCCCCATCCCCACCCATGCCATAGTATCAACCTGGCAACTTGTTAGAAATGCAAATTCTTGGGCCCTATAGCAAGATGACTGAAGCAAAGACTCTGGAAGTAGGGCCCAGCAACCTGTGTTTTCCACAAGCTTTCCTAGTGATTCTGACGCCCAGTAAAGTTTGAGAAACACTGCTACATTATTTAAAAACCTGGTTAGAATTCCACTGTGTGGCTATGACATAATTTATTTAGCCAGGCTGCTGTGTTAGGCATCTAGGTTGTTTCCAACTTCTCAGTATAACCAATAACAATCTTGGGGCTAAAAAGTGGAAGTTTATATCTTGAAGATACATTTCCAAATGTGAAATCAATGGTTAAAGGAAATGAGTAATTTTAAAACATATCTGAGCTTCTGAAGGAATCATGGGCCCTTTCCTAACTAATCTTTGGAATCTTCACATTTCTCTGGACTTGCCTCACTTCTTTAAACCTGGACTTCCTTCAAATTTTGCCTAGAGATTTAGATTCTTGGCTTATCTGCCATTTCTTATGCCCTAGCAAAGAGATCCTTAAAAAGTTCTGAACAGATTTGAATCACCTGTATGTTAATCTAGTACACCTACAAAAACTCTCAATAATACTGAAAATTAGTAAAAACAGCATTCTGTATGTCTTGTTTATACTATGAGAAATTTCAACAGAGTATTAATAGTGTAAACAGATTTAAGTAAATATTAACTACGTGATAGTCAAGGAATTAGTTTAGTATCAAACTCATACCTTACATATTATTCCATACCTAAAATTTTATTACCTATGTTGAATCATAATAATTAAAAAAACTTAGTTATCACATTTTTAGAAACGTCTCTTTAGATGCTAACTTGAGGACTATTTCAGTCCAAGTTGAGTACCCATCCTGTGGACTCCCATGGCACCTGTTCTTTCCATGATGGTACTTTTACAAGAGTACGTTGTTATTGCCTATTTTCTAGTCTGTATCTCACATTAGACTCTGCTCAGTGGGCAGGGATCTTGTTTGTCTGGTTAACAGCTGTGTCCCCCAGCATGTCCCACAATCTGTGGCATATTGTAGCATTTCATAATTATGTTGAATGAATAAATGAATGAACTATATCTCTAAATAGCATTTTAAAAAAGGAGAAGCCAAATATGGAATAGGGTTTAGAAAAATAAAGAGAGCAAGATGTCTTTCCCCCCTCTTGATGAGAAGCATGGGAACACATACACACATGTATAAATACCTATGTAAAATAATATATAATTTCAAATGGCTTTATGGGTTCTTTTTCTTCAGTAGCACATAAGATTTTTCATATAGATATTAATAAACACATATAAATATTAGATCTTTTCTATGGTTTCCGGTCTAGTTTTTTTTTTTTTTTTTTTTTTTTTTTTTTTTTATTTATTTTTTTTATTGCTTAAATTATTACAAAGAGTATTACATATGTCTCCTTTTTTTTTTTCCCCGCCCTTGCCAATCCCCCGGCTTCCCCTACCCCCCAGTGTCTTATGTCCATTGGTTATGCTTATATGCATGCATACAAGTCCTTTGGTTGATTTCTTACCCCGCCCCCCTCCAGCCCCCCACCCTCCCCAGCCTTCCCGCTGTAGTTTAACAGTCTGTTTGAGGCACCTCTGCCTCTGTATCTATTATTGTTCCAAGAGTTTATAATGGTCTCTATTATCCATGAATGAGTGAGATCATGTGGCCTTTTTCCTTCATTGACTGGCTTATTTCACTTAGCATAATGCTCTCCAGTTCCATCCATGCTGTTGCAAATGGTAAGAGTTCCTTCTTTTTTACAGCAGCATAGTATTCCATCGTGTAGATGTACCACAGTTTTCTAATCCATTCATCTACTGATGGACACTTAGGCTGTTTCCAGATCTTAGCTATGGTGAATTGTGCTGCTATGAACATAGGGGTGCATATATCCTTTCTGATTGGTGTTTCTGGTTTCCTGGGATATATTCCTAGAAGTGGGATCACAGGGTCAAATGGGAGCTCCATTTCCAGTTTTTTGAGAAAACTCCATACTGTCTTCCATAGTGGCTGCACCAGTCTGCATTCCCACCAGCAGTGCACGAGTGTTCCTTTTTCTCCACATCCTCTCCAGCACTTGTCGTTTGTTGATTTGTTGATGATGGCCATTCTGACAGGTGTGAGATGGTATCTCATTGTTGTTTTGATTTGCATCTCTCGGATGATTAGCGACTTTGAGCATGTTTTCATATGTCTCTTGGCTTTCTGAATGTCCTCTTTTGAAAGGTGTCTATTTAGGTCCTTTGCCCATTTTTTGATTGGATTGTTTATCTTCCTTTTGTTAAGTTGTAAGAGTTCCCTATAAATGTTGGAGATTAGGCCCTTATCAGATATACTGTTGGCAAATATGTTCTCCCATGTAGTGGGCTTTCTTGTTGTTTTGTTGATGGTTTCTTTTGCTGTGCAGAAGCTTTTTATTCTGATGTAGTCCCATTTGTTCAGTTTCTCTTTAGTTTCAACTGCCCTAGGAGCTGTATCAGTGAAGAAATTGTTTTGGCATATGTCTGAGATTTTGTTGCCTTTGTATTCTTCTAGAATTTTTATGGTTTCCTGTCGTACATTTAAGTCCTTTATCCATTTTGAGTTTATTCTTGTGTATGGTGTAAGTTGGTGGTCTAGTTTCATTTTCTTGCATATATCTGTCCAATTTTCCCAACACCATTTATTGAAGAGACTATCTTGACTCCATTGTATGTTCTTGCCTCCTTTGTCAAATATTAATTGAGCGTATTGGTTGGGGCTGATTTCTGGGCTCTCTATTCTATTCCATTGATCTATATGTCTGTTCTTGTGCCAGTACCAGGCAGTTTTGAGAACAGTGGCTTTGTAATACAGCTTGATATCTGGTATTGAGATCCCACCTACTTTGTTCTTTCTCAGGATCGCTGCAGCTATTCGGGGTCGTTTTTTATTCCAGATGAATTTTTGGAGAGTTCGTTCTAGGTCTGTGAAATATGCCGTTGGTATTTTAATGGGAAGTGCGTTGAATTTATAGATTGCTTTGGGCAGTATGGACATTTTAATGATGTTGATTCTACCAATCCAAGAACATGGTATGTTCTTCCATCTCTTTATGTCTTCCTCTATCTCTTTTTTCAACGTCCTGTAGTTTTCTGAGTAGAGGTCTTTTACCTCTTTAGTTAAGTTTATTCCTAGGTAGCTTAATTTTTTTGGTGCGATGGTAAATGGGATTGCTTTTTTAGTCTCTCTTTCTGCAAGTTCACTATTGGTGTATAGAAATGCCATAGATTTTTTGGCATTAATTCTGTATCCTGCCACATTGCCGAATTCTTTTATTAAGTCTAATAGTTTTTTGATGGAGTCTTTAGGGTTTTTTAAGTATAATATCATGTCATCTGCAAATAAGGACAGTTTTACTTCTTCTTTTCCAATTTGGATGCCTTTTATTTCTTCTTCTTGCCTAATTGCAATGGCTAATACTTCCAGGACTATGTTGAACAGGAGTGGTGAGAGTGGGCATCCCTGTCTTGTTCCTGTTCTTAGGGGAAATGGTGTTAGTTTATGTCCATTGAGTATGATGTTGGCTGTGGGTTTGTCATATATGGCTTTTATTATGTTGAGGTATGATCCTTCTATCCCACCT
>NW_005879729.1:3328-7082 GCF_000147115.1 Myotis lucifugus | reverse complement strand
AGTTTAAATCCTGAAGATTCGTGGTATATACTTCTAGGAAACTGTCTAATTTTGGTAAAACTCTTAAAAGTCACGGTGATAGTCTCAGGAAATGATTAGAAACCATGTAGGAATAATTTTAAATACTAATAAATAGAGCCGTTCTATCTTTTATGTTCATGTCAATCACGGAGATTAGAAGGTATAATATTGTGAAATGACGAGAGTACTGATAATGTTTACAATCCTGACTACTCTAGATGATGTGTTTCCGAAGAAAATTCTTTCCAAACATTAATAACTGCTCTTTATAGAGCTCAGAATTTGTGTATGAAGCTGATAAATGAAGAGAATACTGTTGATACTTAGGTGAATCTGATTTGACTGGCGTTTTCTGAATGACAGTTTAAATCCTGAAGATTCATGTATATACTTCTATGAAAACTGTCTAATTTTGGTAAAACTCTTAAATTTCTCGGTGATAGTCCCTTGAAAAGATTAGAAACATGTAGGAAACACTTTAAATACTAATAAATAGAGCCGTTCTATCTTTATGTTCATGTTCAATCACGGAGATTAGAGGTAGAATGCTGTGAAATGACGAGAGTACTGCTACTGTTTAAAATTCTGACTACTCTAGATGATGATTTTTCGAAGAAAGTGCTTTCAAACATTAAGAATTGCTGCTTATAAAGCACAGAATTTGTGTGTGAAGCTGATAACTGAAGAGAATACAGTTGATACTTACAGGTGAATCTGATTTGACTGGCGTTGTCTGAATGACACAGTTTAAATCCTGAAGATTCATGTATATACTTCTAGGAAAACTGTCTAGTTTTGGTAAAACTCTTAAAATTCACGGTGATAGTCCCGGAAAATGATTAGAAACATGTAGGAAACACTTTAAATACTAATAAATAGAGCCGTTCAATCTTTATGTTCATGTTCAGTCACAGAGATTAGAGGTAGAATGCTGTGAAATGACGAGAGTACTGATAATGTTTACAATTCTGACTACTGTAGATGATGATTTTCTGAAGAAAGTTCTTTCAAACATTAAGAATTGCTGTTTATAAAGCACAGAATTTGTGTATGAAGCTGATAAATGAAGAGAATACTTTTGATACTTACAGGTGATTCTGATTTGACTGGCGTTTTCTGAATGACACAGTTTAAATCCTGAAGATTCATGTATATACTTCTAGGAAACTGTCTAATTTTGGTAAAACTCTTACAATTCACGGTGATAGTCCCAGGAAATGATTAGAAACATGTAGGAATCATTTTAAATACTAATAAATAGAGCCGTTCTATCTTTATGTTCATGTTCAATCACGGAGATTAGAGGTATAATGTTGTGAAATGATGAGAGTACTGATAATGTTTACAATCCTGACTACTCTAGATGATGTGTTTCCGAAGAAAATTCTTTCCAACATTAAGAACTGCTCTTTATAGAGCTCAGAATTTGTGTATGAAGCTGATAAATGAAAAGAATACTGTTGATACTTACAGGTGAATCTGATTTGACTGGCGTTTTCTGAATGACAGTTTAAATCCTGAAGATTCATGTATATACTTCAAGGAAAACTGTCTAGTTTTGGTAAAACTCTTAAAATTCACGTTGATAGTCCCGGGAAATGATTAGAAACATGTAGGAAACACTTTAAATACTAATAAATAGAGCCGTTCAATCTTCATGTTCATGTTCAGTCACAGAGATTAGAGGTAGAATGCTGTGAAATGACGGGAGTACTGATATTGTTTACAATTCTGACTACTGTAGATGATGATTTTCTGAAGAAAGTTCCTTCAAACAATAAGAATTGCTGTTTATAAATCACAGAATTTGTGTATGAAGCTGATAAATGAAGAGAATACTGTTGATACTTACAGGTGATTCTGATTTGACTGGCGTTTTCTGAATCACAAAGTTTAAATCCTGAAGATTCATGTATATAATACTAGGAAACTGTCTAATTTTGGTAAAACTCTTCAAATTCACGGTGATAGTCCCAGGAAATGATTAGAAACATGTAGGAAACAGTTTAAATACTAATAAATAGAGCCGTTCTATCTTTATGTTCATGTTCATTCATGGAGATTAGAGGTAGAATGCTGTGAAATGACGAGAGTACTGATAATTTTTCCAACCTGACTACTCTAGATGATGTGTTTCAGAAGAAAATTCTTTCCATCATTAAGAACTGCTCTGTATAAAGCTCAGAATTTGTGTATGAAGCTGATAAATGAAGAGAAAACTGTTTATATTTACAGGTGATTTTGCTTGACTGGCGTTTTCAGAATGACACAGTTTAAATCCTGAAGATTCATGTATATACTTCTAGGAAAGCTGTCTACTTTTGGTAAAACTCGTAAAATACAGAATGATAGTCTCAGGAAATGATTAGGAACATGTAAGAAACACTTGAAATACTAGTGAATAGAGCCGTTCTATCTTTATGTTCATGTTCAATCACGGAGATTAGGGGTAGAACGCTGTGAAGTGGATAAGAGTTCTGTTAATGTTTACAATTCTGACTACTCTAGATGATGATTTTCCGAGGAAAGTGCTTTCAAACATTATGAATTGCTGTTTATAAAGCACAGAATTTGTGTATGAAGCTGATAAATGAAGAGAATACAGTTGATACTTACTGGTGAATCTGATTTGACTGGCGTTTTCTGAATGACACAGTTTAAATCCTGAAGATTCATGTATATACTTCTAGGAAAACTGTCTAGTTTTGGTAAAACTCTTAAAATTCACAGTGATAGTCCCGGGAAATGATTAGAAACATGTAGGAAACACTTTAAATACTAATAAATAGAGCCGTTCAATCTTTATGTTCATGTTCAGTCACAGAGATTAGAGGTAGAATGCTGTGAAATGACGAGAGTACTGATAATGTTTACAATTCTGACTACTGTAGATGATGATTTTCTGAAGAAAGTTCTTTCAAACATTAAGAATTGCTGTTTATAAAGCACAGAATTTGTGTATGAAGCTGATCAATGAAGAGAATACTGTTGATACTTACAGGTGATTCAGATTAGACTGGCGTTTTCTGAATGACACAGTTTAAATCCTGAATATTCATGTATATACTTCTAGGAAACTGTCTAATTTTGGTAAAACTCTTAAAAGTCACGGTGATAGTCTCAGGAAATGATTAGAAACATGTAGGAATCATTTTAAATACTAATAAATAGAACCGTTCTATCTTTATGTTCATGTTCAATCACGGAGATTAGAGGTATAATGATGTGAAATGACGAGAGTACTGATAATGTTTACAATCCTGACTACTCTAGATGATGTGTTTCCGAAGAAAATTCTTTCCAACATTAAGAACTGCTCTTTATAGAGCTCAGAATTTGTGTATGAAGCTGATAAATGAAGAGAATACTGTTGATACTTACAGGTGAATCTGATTTGACTGGCGTATTCTGAATGACAGTTTAAATCCTGAAGATTCATGTATATACTTCTAGGAAAACTGTCTAGTTTTGGTAAAACTCTTAAAATTCACGGTGATAGTCCCGGGAAATGATTAGAAACATGTAGGAAACACTTTAAATACTAATAAATAGAGTCGTTCTATCTTTTTGTTCATGTTCAATCACGGAGATTAGGGGTAGAATGCTGTGAAGTGGATAAGAGTTCTGTTAATGTTTACAATTCTGACTACTCTAGATGATGATTTTCCGAGGAAAGTGCTTCAACATTATGAATTGCTGTTTATAAAGCACAGAATTCGTGTATGAAGCTGAT
>NW_005879729.1:0-3035 GCF_000147115.1 Myotis lucifugus | reverse complement strand
ACTACTGTAGGATGATGATTTTCCGGAAGAAAGTTCTTCCAAACATTAAGAATTGCTGTTTATAAAGCACAGAATTTGTGTATGAAGCTGATAAATGAAGAGAATACAGTAGATACTTACAGGTGAATCTGATTTGACTGGCGTTTTCTGAATGACAGTTTAAATCCTGAAGATTCATGTATATACTTCTAGGAAAACTGTCTAATTTTGGTAAAACTCTTAAAATTCACGGTGATAGTGCCAGGAAATGATTAGAAACATGTAAGAATCATTTTAAATACTAATAAATAGAGCCGTTCTATCTTTATGTTCCTGTTCAATAACGGAGATTAGAGGTAGAATGCTGTGAAATTACGAGAGTACTGATAATGATTCCAACCTGACTACTCTAGATGATGTGTTTCCGAAGAAAATTCTTTCCATCATTAAGAACTGCTCTTTATAAAGCTCAGAATTTGTGTATGAAGCTGATAAATGAAGAGAAAACTGTTTATATTTACAGGTGATTTTGCTTGACTGGCGTTTTCAGAATGACACAGTTTAAATCCTGAAGATTCATGTATATTCTTCTAGGAAAGCTGTCTACTTTTTGTAAAACTTGTAAAATACAGAATGTTAGTCTCAGGAAATGATTAGGAACATGTAAGAAACACTTGAAATACTAGTGAATAGAGCCGTTCTATCTTTATGTTCAAGTTCAATCAGGGAGATTAGGGGTAGAACGCTGTGAAGTGGATAAGAGTTCTGTTAATGTTTACAATTCTGAGTACTCTAGATGATGATTTTCCGAGGAAAGTGCTTTCAAACATTATGAATTCCTGTTTATAAAGCACAGAATTTGTGTATGAAGCTGATAAATGAAGAGAATACTGTTGATACTTACAGGTGAATCTGATTTGATTGGCGTTTTCTGAATGACACAGTTTAAATCCTCAAGATTCATGTATATACTTCTAGGAAAACTGTCTAATTTTGGCAAAACTCTTAAAATTCACGGTGATTGTCCCGGGAAATGATTAGAAACATGTAGGAAACACTTTAAATACTAATAAATAGAGCCGTTCAATCTTTATGTTCATGTTCAGTCACAGAGATTAGAGGTAGAATGCTGTGAAATGACGAGAGTACTGATAATGTTTACAATTCTGACTACTGTAGATGATGATTTTCTGAAGAAAGTTCTTTCAAACATTAAGAATTGCTGTTTATAAAGCATAGAATTTGTGTATGAAGCTGATAAATGAAGAGAATACAGTTGATACTTACAGGTGAATCTGATTTGACTGGCGATTTCTTAATGACAGTTTAAATCCTGAAGATTCATGTATATACTTCTAGGAAAACTGTCTAATTTTGGTAAAACTCTAAAATTTCTCAGTGATAGTCCCTGGAAAAGATTAGAAACATGTAGGAAACACTTTAAATACTAATAAATAGAGCCGTTCTATCTTTATGTTCATGTTCAATCACGGAGATTAGAGGTAGAATGCTGTGAAATGACGATAGTACTGCTATTGTTTAAAATTCTGACTACTCTAGATGATGATTTTTCGAAGAAAGTTCTTTCAAACATTAAGAATTGCTGTTTATAAAGCAGAGAATTTGTGTATGAAGCTGATAAATGAAGAGAATACTGTTGATACTTACAGGTGATTCTGATTTGACTGGCGTTTTCTGAATGACACAGTTTAAATCCTGAAGATTCATGTATATACTTCTAGGAAACTGTCTAATTTTGGTAAAACTCTTAAAAGTCACGGTGATAGTCTCAGGAAATGATTAGAAACATGTAGGAATCATTTTAAATACTAATAAGTAGAGCCGTTCTATCTTTATGTTCATGTTCAATCACGGAGATTAGAGGTATAATGTTGTGAAATGACGAGAGTACTGATAATATTTACAATCCTGACTACTCTAGATGATGTGTTTCCGAAGAAAATTCTTTCCAACATTAAGAACTGCTCTTTATAGAGCTCAGAATTTGTGTATGAAGCTGATAAATGAAGAGAATACTGTTGATACTTAGGTGAATCTGATTTGACTGGCGTTTTCTGAATGACAGTTTAAATCCTGAAGATTCATGTATATACTTCTAGGAAAACTGTCTAATTTTGGTAAAACTCTTAAATTTCTCGGTGATAGTCCCTGCAAAAGATTAGAAACATGTAGGAAACAATTTAAATACTAATAAATTGAGCCGTTCTATCTTTATGTTCATGTTCAATAACGGAGATTAGAGGTAGAATGCTGTGAAATGACGAGAGACTGCTAATGTTTAAAATTCTGACTACTCTAGATGATGATTTTCTGAAGAAAGTTCTTCCAAACATTAAGAATTGCTGTTTATAAAGCACAGAATTTGTGTGTGAAGCTGATAAATGAAGAGAATACAGTTGATACTTACAGGTGAATCTGATTTGACTGGCGTTTTCTGAATGACACAGTTTAAATCCTGAAGATTCATGTATATACTTCTAGGAAAACTGTCTAGTTTTGGTAAAACTCTTAAAATTCACGGTGATAGTCCCGGGAAATGATTAGAAACATGTAGGAAACACTTTAAATACTAATAAATAGAGCCGTTCAATCTTTATGTTCATGTTCAGTCACAGAGATTAGAGGTAGAATGCTGTGAAATGACGAGAGTACTGATAATGTTTACAATTCTGACTACTGTAGATGATGATTTTCTGAAGAAAGTTCTTTCAAACATTAAGAATTGCTGTTTATAAAGCACAGAATTTGTGTATGAAGCTGATAAATGAAGAGAATACAGTTGATACTTACAGGTGAATCTGATTTGACTGGCGTTTTCTTAATGACAGTTTAAATCCTGATGATTCATGTATATACTTCTAGGAAAACTGTCTAATTTTGGTAAAACTCTTAAATTTCTCAGTGATAGTCCCTGGAAAAGATTAGAAACATGTAGGAAACACTTTAAATACTAATAAATAGAGCCGTTCTATCTTTATGTTCATGTTCAATCACGGAGATTAGAGGCAAAATGCTGTGAAATGACGAGAGTACTG
>NW_005879728.1:0-6790 GCF_000147115.1 Myotis lucifugus | reverse complement strand
CCAGATCTATGCTAGACACTGGGAACTCATTTATCCAAATATTTAAAGAGCACCCACTATCTGCCAGGCACCGTTATAGGCATTGGGGATGGAGAGACTCCTGTGTCATAAGTAACTAACTGACTTTTATTCCAAGTTCTTGCAAGGGTACCTTGAATGCCATGGGACTTCCGGAGTGATCTTTGTTATTCATGGCAGGCCCACACCTGACCTTATGTTAATAAGGTATCTTGTGGTGGGTCTCTGGATAGTATAAGCTAAAGAGCAACTTTAGATGGGGATGGTTAGAGAATTGGGGCTTTGAGACCTGTGATATCAGCTAATCCCTGGGGAGAAAAAAGGGGGGTAGAGAGTGAGTTCAACTTCAACCTATTGTTGCCAGTGGAAGTGGAGTTCTTGCTGTGTCACAAGAAAAGGCATTTGGGGAACCTACAAAGGAGGATGAGGTTTGGTGTTAAGATATATTTGGGTGAAAATAGAACATGGTTCTGGGATTTCCAATGTCCCATCATCATCCAGCACCATTCACAAAAAGCAAGTCAAAATGAGCTACAGAAATATTCTGCTTTCTAAAAAGCTACTCTTAAAAAGTTGACCATAAGGTGAATTTTCTGCTACTTGAGTTACATTCTTCCCATTAATTTCCACCATAAAATCACTGACAGGGTGTGATGGAGGATCTAAGTGGACAATGACAGTCTGCACACACCAAAGAAACTGGAAGTCAGGTCTTGATCAGTGTGGCTAAGTTGGGTGAAAAGGTGGTAGGTTTGATTATCTGTCAGGGCATATATCCAGATTTTGGGTTCGATCCCCCATCGGGTCGCATGCAGGATCCATGTTTCTCTCTCACATCCACATTTCTCTATTATTCTCTCTCTCCCTTCCTCTATCTAAAATCAATTTTAAAAAGATTTAAAAAAAAGAACCTTGAAGTCAGAATGACATTACAGATGAAACATGGGTACTAAGAACTCTCAAGATGCCCTTTCCTCCGAATCAATTATTCCAGCTCTACTGCAGTCTGACCCAATGATTTTCAAACGTTAATATGCGATGAATTAACTGGGAGTCTTGTTAAAATAAAGATTCTAATTCAAAGGTCTGGGCCAATACCTGAGGTTCTGCATTTCTAATAAGATCCCAGGGGGTGCTGATGCCTCTGGTCTGAGGACTTCCTTCTGAGTAATGAAACCCTAGCTCAGCACTACGTAAAAGAAAGAAAAGTCACAAATGCAAGTCCAATATGTAATTTAAAATTCTCTGGTGGCCACATTTTAAAAAAGCAAAAAAGAATCTTTTGAGATATAAATATTTTATTTAACCTAATTTTTCAAAATATTATTTCAAAAGCAACATAAAAATGTTAATGAGGTATTTTCAATCTTGCATTGTACAAAATCTACAGAATCCAGTGTTCATTTTACACTCAATTTGAAGTACTAGTAGCCATATTTTGGGTGCTTAGTGACTATCTATGGCTAGTGGCTGTTAGAGTGTAGCTTAGCTAGTGAGTAGTCTTAGAGCCAAGGTATTACACTTAGAAAATCCATGACTTTGGCTAGTGTGGTTGAAACAATTTGATTTTAGTGTTGTACTTCTTATAAACAACCTTTAAGACTATGTAATAGCATTAGCCGGTTTGGCTCAGTGGACAGAGTGTTGGCCTGTGGACTGAAGGGTCCCAGGTTCGATTCTGGTCATGGGTATCCAGGAGGAAATGATCAGTGATTCTCTCTCATCATTGATGTTTCAATTTCTCTCTCCCTCTCCCTTCCTCTCTGAAATCAATAAAAATATATTTTAAAAAAGACTAATAATTATGCCATTTTTAGCACACTTTATAAATTGGTTTCCATATATATATATATATTTTAG
Organism: Myotis lucifugus; assembly: GCF_000147115.1. Taxonomy (NCBI): domain Eukaryota; kingdom Metazoa; phylum Chordata; class Mammalia; order Chiroptera; family Vespertilionidae; genus Myotis; species Myotis lucifugus. The sequence continues at coordinate 4,912 of NW_005879728.1, read as the reverse complement.
AGGCCTGGTGCACGGATTCATGGACTGGTGGGTTCCCTCAGCCTGGCCTGTGCCCTCTCACAATCCGGGACCTTCGGGGGATGTCAGACTGCTGTTTCAGCCTGATCCCCACAGGCCAGGCTGAGGGACCCCACTGATGCAAGGATCAGTGCACCGGGCCTCTAGTATGCATATAAGATATTTGGTTAATCTCTTCCTGCTCTCCCTTCTCCCTCCTTCCCTCTGAGATTCATGAGTCTGTTCCATGTTTCCATGCCTGTGTGTGGAGCATCTGCCCCCTGGTGGTCAATGTGCATCATAGCTACTGGTCAAACGGTCGAACAGTCACTTAGGCTTTTATATATATAGATATGATTATTATTAATCTATATGAATTATGCATATAAAACAATACATAGAATATAAATATATATATTCATTTTCTATATATTACATATATTCATACATGCGTATAGAATATATTTATATAGAACAAGCATGTCAAACTCAAAGGCTAACATGGGCCAAATAAACGAGGCATGCAGCCCATGGGCCGCGAGTTTGACATGCTTGATATAGAATATATATATTCACATAGAACATGAAAAATATATAGAATATGAATATATAGTACATATATATTTAGAAGAGCACCTATTATTTAAAAGATTGTTATGGTGTTATGCTGGCTTCTGACTGGTATGAAGTAGGACTTTTCACAGGTGTTTCCTCTAATCGAGGTAGCTGGACACAGGAAATGGATTTTCCCCTCCCACTGAGTTGTCCTGATTGCTAGCCTACATTGACAAAAATCAGCAGGTGATCACTCAAATGGCCTAGCTTCCCAGTAATGCTATTAGCATCTTTCATCTAAGTCTCCCAAGCACATTAGGAGGACAGCGAAAGCTCTGCAATGCCCATAACTCAAATAGCCTCAATTTACAAACAAACTGATAAGGTAGCCATTGGCTGAGTGGTTTGTTTCCAAACCCAGGACCCACTCCAACAGACTGGTAATCAGAAGCCATTGCTTTGGGCACCATCCACCATTAATCTGACCTCCTCTGGACATTGCATTTTCTCCTTCGAATTGATTTTCCTGAGTCACCTAAAGCAATGGTCAGGTGAAGAATGATGTTGGCAAAGAGAAAGAAAACGAGCTGTTATGATCATTAAAACAATGATTTTTCAGATAACGTCATGGTTAGAAGTAGACATCTTTGCATGCTGGGAATTATTGGAGAAAATAAGGTTACAATCCATGGTAATTAGGGCTGAACCAAAATAGTAATAATGTGGTTTTATAGACAGAAGAAAAAGCAGATTATTTTTACTGAATTGCTAGGGGCAATTGCAACAGAAAATCTCTGATAGCATAGACAGGTGTAACTTACCCAGAAAGCGTGTAAGTGTTAGTGCTCTTTACTGCCTGGTATTTCACCAACCACGTTGTTTACAGAGGCATTTAGTTAGTTTCAGGCATATTGACATTTTTACTCTTAATTATTCACCGTTTTGAGCATTTATCTTGCCTGCTACTATAATGAGAACTTTTATAAATGTTATAATTGAATCCTCATAATAATATACAGTAAAAACTTTGATTAGACCAGTTTAGATGAGGGAGATTAATTAACTTGTCCAAAATCACAGATATTAAGCACAAGAGATAGGACTTGATCTCACATTAATCTGACTCCAGATTTACCATTGATCACCATTAACCACCAGCTGATACCTCCCTTTTCAGTTCTGAAAAGCCCTAATGGTTTAAAATAACTTTTTCCACATAGATAGCAATAGCCTGACTCTCATGCTTTTTTTCTCCTTTTTTTTCTTCCTTGTTTGAAACTAGCCCACAGACTACAAGCACTGTGAGGCCAGCTTCAGTATTACTTTTCCTCCTTTGCAACCACCAAGATCGGTGTTCAGATCCGATGGGAAAGGGAACTGAGGGCTGACTCTTGAACTTTTCACTTCTTAGTATTAGCTTAGAATTTTGAGGCCAAATCAAATCAAACCAATTTGCTCCTTCTCTAACTTATGTCTGAGGACAACAATGCTTTCTCTGAGACATCATGTTCCTGAACTAACAGATCCCACGTTTCTTCATATCTTAGGTGTCCCAATCCCTTTGCCATGTCAAGAACTCATCTTCTCTAGAGTTCCCATCACATTAGAAGGAGTCCTTATATCTACTCTGATAACAAGTTTTGTGGGTTGAAAGAAGAATTTGAAAACTATACAATTTCTTATAGATATCAGGTAATCATAGATATTCTTAGGTAGCAAGGTGCTGTGGAAAGGGTCACTCATTTGGAAAACTATAGTTTTTGTGTTCTTTAATCTCTCTCTCCCCCTCTCTCTCTCTTTCACACACACACACACACACACACACACACACACACACACACATTATACTGGTAGATGCTCTGGTAGAATAAACGCATGAATGGTACCAAGAGGGAACAGAAAAAATAAATAAAATTCATATATATAATACTAGAGGCCTGGTGCACGACATTCGAGAACTGGGGGTGGGGGGTGGGGGGAGGGGTGGTTCCTCAGCCCAGGCTGTGCCCTCTCACAATCCGGGACCCCTTGAGGGATGTCTGCCTGCCGGCTTAGGCCCACTCCTCACGGACATCCCGAGGGATCCTTAGCGCTGCCACGGAGGTGGGAGAGGCTCCCCCCACCACTGCTGTGCTCGCCAATTGTGAGCCTGGCTTCTGGCTGAGCAGTGCTCCCCCTGTGGGAGTGCACTGACCACCAGAGGGCAGCTCCTGCGTTGAGCATCTGCCCCTGGTGGTCAGTGTGTGTCACAGCAACAGGTCATTCCACCGTTCAGTGAATTTGCATATTAGCCTTTTATTATATAGGATATATATATCAGCTCACTAGACAGCTCACTGTGGTAGATTGCAAAATGGGCCATTGATCTCCATCCCTTTCTATACTTTTGTTCTTAGCAATGTGTATTTCTAGCTCTTCCAATCAAAAGATGGAGTCTATTTATCTTCCCTTTAAATATGGGCTGATATTCTGGCTGCTTTTCGCTAAAACAATGAGGCAGAATGATGCTGTGCCGGTTCTGAGGCTACGCCTAAAGAAGCTTGCAAGCTTTCACGCAGTCTCTTAGAAACCTACCCAGCTGCCATGTGAAAACTGCAGGCTAACCTGCCAGAATATGAGAGACATGGAACGGAGATGAGCTGTCTGTCATCCTTGAGGCCATCTGAGATAAGCCAGTACCTGACCAACCTAACAGTTGACCACAGACTCATAAGTGAGACCAGCTGAGAACAGAATAACTACTAAGCTAAAGCTTCCCCAAATTGCCAATCTGCAGACCCATGGACTAAATAAGTAGATGTTTTAAAGCCACTAGGGTTTTGTTTTTGGTGTGTGTATGTGTGTGTGTGTGTGTGTGTGTGTGTGTGTTGTGGGGGGGGGGGCACTGTTACACAGTAAAAGCTAACTGATATACAATGTCTGCAGCTAATGTGTAATATCCTCAAGAAACAAGCTGCTTTTGTCTTAATAATATATGTCTGGTATTGTTAGTTTTTGTTTAAAAATATCTTAAAAAATAAAAATAAAAGGAAAGAATAGGCCACACTGACCAAGTGGGAGACGAACTTTCTTTGTCCTTAAACACCACACATCTGGCCATGGACCAATACATCATGGCAGTCAATGCACATTCTTACATTCAAGAGGGTTCATACAAGTGGCTATTTCTATATGACATGAAAACATCTGACTCTGCCTTCTTCTCACTCTGCCCTTCTGTCTCAGTCAGGTGTGTAAAGCCAAGAAGTTCCTAACAAAAAAGAAGCATCAAAGACCTTACAGTAAACTGTCACCTTTCCCATTGTCCTCATGAATAGATTCTGTTTTGACATCTATCACCCTTGGCAATTCTCTGGTGGGTCTTCAAGATTTGTGTTCCAACCTTTCTGAAGGCTGTTCTGAATCTCTTTTGCATGTAATATGCACTCCATTGCTTTTCCAAACTGAAAAATCTAATGAGAAAATGACATGACCAGTTATTATAATTAATCACTGATGAAGACAGACATTTTCTATCACATTATGAATTCAGAGGAACTCAATTCCCAGTTGGAACTTCTGAGATTCAATGTGCTTTATGCACTTGTCAATCTTCCAGTCTTAAAATGACATACTGGCAGTACTTGGTAAGAATGTCAAGGGATATTAATCAGAAATCAAAGCAATTTAGTATGTAATTTGCAAAGCAATAACACTTATGTAATAACAATTGCCAAATTTTAATTTGTACATTATTAACAGTATGTTTGTTGCCGGCATTGTAGTTATATTTTGATTAGAGTACAAACTGACTAATTATACTACCGGAATGGGAAAGACTGACGTCACCACTTATGAGCTGTTTAACCTTGGACAAGTTCACTGATATCTCAATGCCTGAGTTTCCACACCTCAAAAGTACTTCTACAATGGTCAATATGAGGATTAAATGAGCTACATATTTTTGAATCTAATATGCTGGAGGCACTGTTATGTTACATACCAGTAGAGAAAAAATGGCATTGAATTACATACTGATTTTGGAGAGTTTAAATGTAGGGGAGAAAAAGAACATCTTAGAATCGATGAGATTCAGTAATATTGGCAAAGTGCTATATATGTTTTTGCTAAAACAAACAAACAAATATATACAGTGTTTCCCATATTTTATCAATGTTCATCCTTATTTAAAAAGAAAAAAATTATGGAATTTCCACAACCCTATGTTGAAAAACTATTTCAAATAAAATGCCATAAAATAAACTAAGAGGAGACTGTAAACATCTTATGTTTATACAACTTATCCCACCCCCCCTCCCCCCAAAAAAAAGAAAAGAAAGAAAATGCCCCAGAGGAAAAGAGAGAGTTGATCATTCGGATA
>NW_005879727.1:0-6792 GCF_000147115.1 Myotis lucifugus | reverse complement strand
ATTTCCATGCACCAGGCCTCTAGTAAACAATAAAATTAGAGAGCAATATAGGATTTCTTTCAAAAAATATTCATAACTAAATGGAAAGAAACTTACATTGGAATAAAATATTTGAGCCAGAAAGTTCTATTCCAGTGTACAGTATGTGTAATTGGAGAGACTTTCTTTTTATGACTTTAAATACCAAAATTCACACTGTCAGTTCTCATTTATAAAATAAATGTTATTTGAGACAAGTCATATTGATTTTCCACTGATGGCAGGGATATACAATAACTTCTGAAGTAATTTATATAAGTGAGTTTATAAGTGATTCAAATTTTAAAGACAAATATTTAATAAATATTAGCAGAATCGTACACAGAACTGAAGTGCAAAATACCACCAGGTTTGGAAAATTTAGTACAAATAAAAAAATATAAAATATCTCATTAATAATTTTTGTATTGATATATGCTGAAATGGTTATGTATTTGGATATATTGGGTTAAATACTGTACATTATTAAAATTGATGTCTCATTGATGAAATGATCTCACATGAGTAGATGCAAAAACTTTTGAAAAGCCCAATAAAGTCTGTAATCTAGTTAGTCCTGGTTTCATAATGCACTGGTCCTACTCTTCCACTGGAGAAGGTCGGGTTATGGAGATACAGGAGCCCTCTATTGTTTTTGAAACTTGTTATGAACTTAAAATTATTTCAAAATAATAACTATAAACATAGTAAGTGTCTGTTTCCATTCTCTTTTATAAATTTAACTACAAAACATTTAAAATTTCAATGTAGTCATAGCAGAACCTTACTAACTACAGTGTAATATATATCAATGGAACAGAATAGAGAATCCAGAAGTAGACCCACCCTCACAGGCCCCAGCGATTTTTGACAAGGATGCACAAGCGATTCACTGGTTCACTTTTCTTTTCAACAAATGGTGCGGGAGCAACTGGACTTCCATAGGCAAAAAGTGAACATGTGCCATGGTAATTATGATGTGTCTTGGTGTGGGTCTTTTCGGGTTCACCTTGTTTGGGACTCTCTGTGTGCTTGTGTGATTTTTTTCTTCCCCACCTCTGGCAAGTTTTCTGATATTATTTCTTCCAATAGGTTTTCTAACCCTTGTTCCTCTTTCTGTTGTTCTGGCACCCCTATTATTCGTATGTTGTTTCGGTTCATGTTGTCCCATAGTTCCCTTAGGCTCTCCTCCTGTGTTTTAATTTTTTTTCTCCAATTCCTGTTCAGTTTGTGTGTGTTTTGTTTCCCTGTCTTCTAATTCCCTAATTCGGTCCTTCGCTTCTCCTAGTCTGCTATTGAAACTTTCAATGGTGTTTTTTATTGCAGCTATATCACTCTTCATTTCTTCTTGGTTCTTACATAATTTATTGATTTTTTTCATCTGTTTCTTCTTGCTTCTTGCATAAGTTGTTGATTTTTTCTTCCCTCCGTTTTTTTTCATTCTTGGACCCTTAATCTGAGTTCTTTTTCTGTCATGCCGCATGCCTCAGTTTCACTTAGCTGCTTTTCTGGCGAGTCCTCCTTTTCTTTCTTTTGGGGGTTTCTTTTTCTACCCACGTTTGATCGTACCGCCATATCTAGATGTTGAGTCTTTCAGTGGCTGCTCCTTGGGAGGCAGTGGCTCCTCGGGCTGCGGTTGCTCCTCAGGCAGTTGTTGTAGCTGCTATTCCTCAGTTGGTAACAGCTCTTTTGGTGGGTGCTGTTCACAGTTGTGGTGGCTCCTCTGGCTGGTGGGGGAGGCTTCACACACAGCTTCTGTTCCTCACATGGAGGGTGTGGTAATCAGGAGGCTGCTGTTCCTTGGATGGGTGAGGGCTACACAAGCTAATCATATAGTTTTAAATCTTAGAACACATATATTTATATAATTAGGGGGTTAATTTTCTTATATATGAATAGGGGTTAAGTTTGTCTTAAGTTTCCTTTCCAAGGCCTGTGTGGAGCGATTGTGGAGGTGACTCAGTTGTGAATCCAGCAAGCTGAACTGATATAGGCATGGTCAGGCCAACCCATCAGGAGTCAAAACATCATCTCATCAACATCATCTCATCGCCTGATAACCAAAGACAATAGCTGAGGTCTGTAGATGCCCAGGGCTATCCCCTTCCCCTTTATAATCCTGTCCTCTATATCTTACTGGAAGGCAGGATTTGATGCTTCTTGGATGGCTATCCTTCTCAATAGTAGTAAACACCTAATAAGATTAAACCCCGCCTTCATTATTGGGTTGCCCAGTAATAAAGGCAGAGAGAGAGAAACATCAATGATGAGAGATAATCATTGTTCAGCTGCCTTCTGCTAGCCCTACACTGGGCATGGAGCCCACAACCCAGGCATGTGACTTGACCAGTAATCAAACCATGATCTCCTGGTTCATAGGGTGACCCTCACCTACTGAGCCACACCAGTGGGGCGATCAGAAAGATTTTAAGCCTCCTACTCAATCTCAAATTCTGTAGACATGGTACTTTTCTAAGGGTCTCTGCTTTGAACAAGTTATAGGAGGCCGTGCTTAAAAAATCTTTCACTAATCTTCCTTCATCACCCTCGATTTTTTCTTGGAGCTCAGAAATCAGAGGGAGAATGAAGACTCAGGTTTTTTTCCTGCGGTCTCGCTGGCGTGGGATCACAGACAGGGTCCACAATAGGAAGCTGTAGGAGAGCGCGGTCACTGGCAGTGAAGGGGAGTAAAGGAATCCGGAAGTGCCCTCAGCGTCTGAGCCAAGACAAGGGCATGTCTGGGATGCGGAAGACTCTAATGTATCGCAAACAAAGGACTCTTGGCAGCAGTACCTACCTCTGTCACTCACATGAGATTCCTTCCTCCTCCTCACTCCACCACTGTGCAGAGAGAGAACTATTTAATAGTCAAGACAATTTTAAGGCCAGAACAACCAATTAATAACATCACTTCCCTGAAATTACAGCCACCCCTCTGCCCCCCAACACACACATTTTAATAAAAAGAATGGCCCTCCACACCCCTCCCCTAGCAGACCTGGCCTTCTTCCACCCACGTTAATCACTGCAAGATAGCCTGGGAATGTCATCTCACCGCCTAAGCACTTTATTAAATGTCATTGCTTCTGATTGTGAAGATTTGCTTTGTTTATTATCCCTGCCACTTGCCTAGAATATGGTTCTGAGTGCACCTCTTCTCTACTAAGGTGGACCTGGGGAGCCCGGGGTGCCCTGCCTGTTCGCATGCTCACCACCGCCCAATGCACCCCGCTGCTGAGGAGCCCTCAGGAAGAAGCAGGCTCAGCTCCCGCCTTGGCAGAGGTTGGAAAGATGGAAACTGAGCTATTTTCAAGCCAAACATTTCCGGAAAGCACCCAGCGCTGCGGCCTTTGTTAGGAAAGCAGTATGTTCAACTGTGGCCCGAGAGAGAAAGCAGAAACCAGTTGTTTTTACAGTTTTCAGAACAAAAATCGACAGTGACCATCTACCGTTTGTCTCCTCAAGCCCGAATTCCTGTGCCGATGGTCAGAGCACCCACTTCAGTCTGGTGTGGCTCCCAGCACCACGTAGCACCAGAACCTAAGGCCAGCTCAGCGCCCTCCTGGGATTTCCCACCACAAGGAAGTCTTCATGGTGCTTGACCTTTGCCCTTGCCCTCTTCCTTGTCTCCCCACACACTGTAGCCAGCCTTCTTCAGGCTTAAGTATTCATTTATTTAACCCCAAACTGACTGATCTAGGGTTTCCATTTATTAAGCCAAACACTGGGGACTGGAAACACATAAAGTAAGGCCCTCTCCTTCAAGGAACATAAGATTGAATATGTAAACAAAAAGACTAGGTCAAAGTTTCACAAGTGAAAAATGTCTGCCCAGGGAATATGGACCCATAAAGGATGGAGTGGCCAGTCTTGTGGTGGGTGGGGTTTCAAGGGGGAGGTTTCATCTGGCAACAGGCTTTCAGGGTGAATTTGGAAGAGCAGTAAGTGGGTGGGGAGGGTATGTGTTAGGCCAGCGGTTCTCAACCTGTGGGTCGCGACCCCTTTGGCGGTCGAACGACCCTTTCACAGGGGTCGTCTAAGACCATCCTGCATATCAGATATTTACATTATGATTCATAACAGTAGCAACATTACAATTATGAAGTAGCAACGAAAATAATTTTATGTTTGGGTCACAACATGAGGAACTGTTTTTAAAGGGCCAGAAGATTGAGAACCACTGTGTTAGGCGTTTCAATGAGCTGTGCTGGGCTTGTCTGTGGAATCAGAGTGTGAGCGTGGAATCAGAGTGTGAGCGTGGACTCAGGCTGGAGTGCAGGGTGAGCTTCATAGCCCGATGCTTGGATATCTCAGTGCGAGAATCCAAGGCAGTGTGTGAGGCAATGAGGCATATTTAACATTCACTCTGGGACAAATAAGAGAAAATTAAAAGAGCAATTTTAGGAGAGAATAATTGTTTTCCATACACCATAATTACAGCTACTAGTAAGTGCTGCTCTCATAAACAAATTTGCCATTTAGAATTCTCTTAAATTCTCTTGGTAATGAACAGACTTTAAAGGAAAGGGAGCTATGGGTTCCTTACAGAGAACTGGGTCTGCACTGACCCCTGGTGTCTGCCTTGAGCAGAGAGACCTCTAACTGCTGCACAGAGCTAGGTTGCAGGCCTGGAGCACTTCCCAATCTTTCTGTCTCTGGCTTTAGAAAGACCCAAGAATCCTTTGGGACCAGAGACGAATCTTAGAACCTCAGCCTTCCTCCACCTTCTGAGATCACTTCCTAGTATTTGCCTTCAATTCTATTTCTCCTTTTGGGCTCCCTCCCTCAACAAATGGAATCGTTCAAAAGTGGCCACAGAGAATCTGAATGTCATTTTTTAAAAATCATTTTTGATGTTCCTTTCTTCCTCACCATTCTCACACTCCCAAGCCAACAGCCACTCAGCCACTGAGGCCTGTGATTGTGGCTCCCACGTGATGCTCCAATCCAACCTCTGCTTGAAATGAGGGCGCTATCACCCCATTGGTTTGCAAGCAACAGCCTCTGACTGGCTTCCCTGCTGGAGACTTGCTGTCACCAGGGAGATCCCATGTTCAGCTCACTAAACTTATTCCTCAACTGACTGTGATAGGCTGGAACAGTGGTCAGCAAACCTTGGCTCGCGAGCCACATGCGGGTCTTTGGCCCCTTGAGTGTGGCTCTTCCACAAAATACCACTTGCAGGCGGGCACATACAGTGTGATTGAAACTTCGTGGCCCATGCACTGAAGTCGGTATTTTGTGGAAGAGCCACACTCAAGGGGCCAAAGAGCCGCATGTGGCTCGAGAGCCGCAGTTTGCCGACCACTGGAAGACTGCTGCTAATTGCTTCTATTAAATAACTGCATGAACTCGGGAATGTCACCTGGGCAATCTCATCATCTATAAAATGAGGGTTTGGGGCAAGAATCGTGTTTTTCTATCTTTTCCCTCTAGGAATTTCTCCTGTAAGTTCCCTTTGCCCCTTACCCTTCCCCCTCGTTATAAAAAAATCACTTCTACCAAGTAAACTCATTGATTAAAGAAAAATTATTTCCTACTCATTTTTTTTCCATCAAAAACATCAACTACTATTGGAGCATCTGGTTTGCAGAAGATAACCAATGTTACTGCAAAGAGTTCCTGTAATCCCAGCCAAAGATGAAACAAAACATAAAAATGTGTGATCTTTATCTAGCCTGTGCAGCCATACCGTGAGTAAATCTAGCATTTCTGCTAGTCATCAGGTTAGCACTCAGCTTGGCATGTAGGCATCACAGACGCTTGTGATACAAAGGGATCTAGTGAAATAAACGACCACCAACATCACATTTGCTCTGAGATTCTAGGTTCTCAGTCTTTCATGTCTTAAATCCCTCCTAGCGTTCTCTAGCATGAACATAGCCCTTTCCTCTTTAATTGCACCTGGTCCATAAAGAAATATTCCATCACCAGTGCCAACTCTAATTAAATTTGGGAGGAGATGGCCAACCTAATTGAGCCTAGACTTAGTGTAAATTAATTTCACATAGATTAAATGATTTATTATTTAATTCAAGGTAATGAAACATTTTTGGTAGAGTATAAGGAGCCTAATTAATATTAATTTTTACATTGCCTTCTTATATTTCTATTTTTTCTTTGTTGGGGTTTTAATATCTAAAATTTATTATTCTCCTTTGATTCTATGCATCATTCATCTTCCTTTTCATTGTCATCATCATCATCATCATCATCACCACATCACTGCCATGATGTATTCACAGATAGTGTTGGGCAAAGGCCTGTATTCTCCAGCCATGCAGATCTCCTCACCTGCTAGAACTCCTATTCCCTCATTAGACAGTCAGGCTGTCTGTATACACACCAAAGACAGTGTGCGATTATGGGTGGACCATGAATGGGGAAAATATCTATGGAGTCAATGTAAAAACCACCAGGAAGTTTTGGATATGCATGTATACGAAATAAGATTGTTGTATTACTATTAAAATCTTGGGTATAATAATGACATCATAGTTCTATGGCAGAACATTTTTGTTCTTAAACGACACAAGCTGAAATGCTCACAGGGAACTGACCTGATGTCTGCGATTTACTTTCAAATGCTTTCATTTAAAGCAGCGGTTCTCAACCTGTGGGTCATGACTCCTTTGGTGGTCAAACGACCCTTTCACAGGGGTCACCTAAGACCATCCTTCATATCAGATATTTACATTAGGATTCATAACAGTAGCAACATTACAGTTATGAAGTAGCAACGAAAATAATTTTATGGTTGGGTCACAACATGAG
>NW_005879726.1:0-6792 GCF_000147115.1 Myotis lucifugus | reverse complement strand
CTCTAAACAAGAAATATTCTCCTTTCTTGGGCTCTCTGGCGACTCTCACTTCTGAGTTCCCTACTTCAGTCTTCTTGCAAATCTCCTCTATGACATGACTTGGTGAAGGGACCCCTCACTGAGCCTTTATATCCCAAGGCCATCATTCTAACCCCCTTCAATGCCCTGAAAACTGCTCTGAGCTCAGCATCTTTTTACCCCCCCCCGCCCCCCCCAACTTTCCCAAAGAACAACTTTCTTTATTGCAAAACTACAAATGCTTATTTAACAGTCCGGCTACTATCAGAAGCTGAACTCATTATCATCAAAACCTTAGCATGTTACCTCTAAGAAAAAATGTGGCAGTTTTAAGTCCAAGTGGCTAGAGGCCTGGGAACAGACTGCTAGGCCTGTTCCCTCTTCCCCTCCATCTTTTCTCCAGCCTCATAAGCCTATATATAATTTTCCAATGTCTTTGGAAACTTAAAAGGTTTTGGAGCATTGCTGGGTTAAATGAGAAACATCTAAATATTTTAAAACAACATAAAATACTGAAACATTGATTGCTAGACACGTTTTAATTCACCTGCTCTTAGTTTTTATTACAGAAGGTCTCATACTTTGTTGAAGGTATATTTTCTTGAAAGTAAGAGTATGTTGAAAGTGTGTTCATAAATGTAAATGCTGGTTGTTTATTTTTTGGCTAAAGCTGGTTATTTATGAATGGATAGAAGGTTTGTGTTGTCCAGTGAGTCAGGACCTGATCACCCCTGATGTTGAAGGGACCCCTTTTCTCCTAGTAAACTAAAGCAGCCCCACCCAGGTTCTCTCCTGTTGCTTAAGTCTTTATATCTGAGCCTAGACTTTCTTTATTTCCACCACTCATTCACAGTCCTTGACACTATCACTGAAATCCTCAACAGGTCTTCTTGCTTGGTATTTAGGAACCTCCCTCCCCTCTTCTAGCCTTCTTAAAAGTCATACACTGCAAAGGACACCGAGTCAAGAATGATCCCGTAACACAGGGAAATAACAAAGCAGACCAGAAGGCCAAGGCAGCGGCTCAGAGGAAGCCTCCATCTCCCCAACTCTTAGCTAAACCCCATATAAGACCATAATACACTCCAGAGGAACTTCAGTCCTTACTAGCTTTGAGCCACTCAGGAAGATCCATGGTTAAAATTTCAGGGAAAATATATCCTTCCCCAGGGACAGGTCCACGATAGCTTACAGGCTATTCACAATTCCTTACATATAGGATACAGACCACCTTTACAATTCCTAACCCCCCCCCCCCCCATCACATGTCCTCGCCTAGCCTTCCTACCGCAAGATATCACCAAAACCTGTTCTACTTGTTACTCAGTATCTCCCTAAGGACATTAGACTTCCTTCTTTCCCCACTCATCAGGCTAGGGGCCAAATCCCTGGACAAGACTGGCAAATTGACTTCACTCACATGCCCCCTATTAAAAAAACCCCCAAATATCTCTTAACCTTAGTAGATACATTCTCAGGCTGGGTAGAAGCATTCCCCACTAGGTCTGAAAAGTCCTCTGAGGTCACTCAAACTTTCATTCAGCGTAGCATTCCCAGATTTGGCCTACCCACCTCATTACAATTAGATAATAGACCTGCTTTCATATCTCAATAACTCAGCAGGTCTCCTCCACTCTGAACATCCAGTGGAACTTACACCCCCCTCCTACCAGCCCCAATCTTCAGGGAAGGCAGAAAAGGCAAATTCCTTAATTAAGTCTCACCTAACTAAATTAACTCTCAAAACTAAAGAATCTTAAACTACTCTCCTACCTCTAGCCCTTATGCACATCAGGGCAACCCCCTGTGCACCCTCCTTAGTCCCTTTGAACTCATGTATGGAAGACCCTTCTTATTAGGAAACTTTTCTTGTGCAGAGGCCGCTCTTGGAGAATATGTCCCCTTTTAAATCTCATCATATAATTACTGAAGAACATACTTATCAGGTCTTCCCTCAACTTTTACAGGAGATATTCCCCCCTACTCCTCCTAAAGGAAATCCATCAATAATTTACAGCCCTGATGGCAAGACCCTTATCAGGTACTCTTTTTTTTAAAAAAATTCTTTATTGATTAAGTTATTACATATGTGTCCTTATCCCCACATTACCCCCATCACCCCCACTCATGGCCTCACACCCCTGTTGGCTGTGTCCATTGGTTAGGCCTATATGCTTGCATATAAGTCCTTTGGTTGATCTCTCCCCCTTACCCTCACCCTCCAGTAACTTCCCTCTGAGGTTTGACAGTCTGATAGATGCTTCTCTGTCTCTGGATCTGTTTTTGTTTATCAGTTTATGTTGTTCATTATATTCCATAAATGAGTGAGATCATGTGATATTTATCTTTCTCTGACTGGCTAATTTCACTTAGCATAATGTTCTCCAGTTCCATCCATGCTGTTGCAAATGGTAAGAACTCCTCCTTTCTTTTAACACAGCGTAGTATTCCATTGTGTAGATGAACCACAAGTTTTTAATCCACTCATCTGCTGTTGGGCACTTAGGCTGTTTCCAAATCTTAGCAATGGTGAATTGTGCTGCTATGAACATAGGGGTGCACATATCCTTTCTGATTGGTGTTTCTGATTTCTTGGGATATATTCCTAGAAGTGGGATCACTGGGTCAAATGGGAGTTCCATTTTTAGCTTTTTTGAGGAAACTCCATACTGTTCTCGTCAGTGGCTGCACCAGTCTGCATTCCCACCAGCAGTGCACAAGGGTTCCTTTTCCTCCACATCCTCACCAGCACTTGTCGTTTGTTGATTTGTTGATGATAGCTATTCTGACAGGTGTGAGGTGGTACCGCATTGTCGTTTTGATTTGCATCTCTCAGATGATTAGGGACTTTGAGCATGTTTTCATATGTCTCTTGGCCTTTCTTCTGTCTTCTTTTGAAAAGTATCTATTTAGGTCCTTTGCCCATTTTTTGATTGGGTTGTTCATCTTCCTTTTGTTAAGTTGTATGAGTTCCCTGTAAATGTTGGAGATTAAACCCTTATTGGTGATAACATTTGCAAATATGTTCTCCCATGCAGTGGGCTTTTTTGTTGTTTTGTTGAAGGTTTCCTTTCTGTGCAAAAGCTTTTCATTTTGATGTAGTCCCATTTGTTTATTTTTTCTTTAGTTTCCATTGCCCTAGGAGCAGTATCAGTGAAAAAATTGCTTTGGCATATGTCTGAGATTTTGCTGCCTATGGATTCCTCTAGTATTTTTATGGTTTCCCGTCTTATGTTTAAGTCCTTTATCCATTTTGAGTTTATTTTTGTGTATGGTATAAGTTGGTGGTCTAGTTTCATTTTTTGCATGTATCTGTCCAATTTTCCCAACACCATTTATTGAGACTGTCTTGACTCCATTGTATGTTCATGCCTCCTTTGTCAAATATTAATTGAGCATAGTGGTTTGGGTTGATTTCTGGGTTCTCTATTCTATTCCATTGATCTATATGTCTGTTCTTGTGCCAGTACCAGGCAGTTTTGAGAACAGTGGCTTTGTAACACAGCTTGATATCTGGTATTGAGATCCCACCTACTTTGTTTTTCTTTCTCAGGATTGCTGCAGCTATTCGGGGTCTTTTTAAATTCCATATGAATTTTTGGAGAGTTCGTTCTAGGTCTGTGAAACATGCTGTTGGTATTTTAATGGGGATTGCATTGAATCTATAGATTGCTTTGGGTAGTATGGACATCTTGATGATGTTGATTCTACCAATCCATGAACACGGTATGTTCTTCCATCTATTTATGTCTTCCTCTATCTCCTTTATCAGTGTACTGTAGTTTTCTGTGTATAGGTCTTTTACCTCCTTAGTCAAGTTTATTTCTAGGTATCTCAATTTTTTGGTGCAATGGTAAATAAGATTGCTTTTCTAGTCTCTCTTTCTGTAAGTTCATTATTGGTGTATATAATTGCCATAGATTTCTTGGCATTAATTTTGTATCCTGCTACATTGCCAAATTCATTTATTAAGTTTAATAATTTTTTTGATGAAGTCTTTAAGGTTTTCTATGTACAGTATCATGTCATCTGCAAATAAGGACAGTTTTACTTCTTCTTTTCCTATTTCAATGCCTTTTATTTCTTCTTCTTGTCTGATTGCAATGGCTAGTACTTCTAGTACTATGTCAAATAGGAGTGGTGAGAGTGGGCATCCCTGTCTTGTTCCTGTTCTTAGGGGAAATGGTTTTAGTTTTTGTCCATTGAATATGATGTTGTCTATGGGTTTGTCATATATGGCTTTTATTATGTTGAGGTATGATCTTTCTATTCCCACCTTGCTAAGGGTTTTTATCAGAAATGGGTGTTGGATTTTGTCAAATGCTTTTTCAGTATCAATTGATATGACTATGGGATTTTTATCTCTCAGTTTGTTTATGTGATGTATCATGTTTATTGATTTGCAGTTATTGTACCATCCTTGCATCCCTGGGATAAATCCTACTTGGTCATGGTGTATGATCTTTCTGATGTACTGCTGGATCCGATTTACTAGAATTTTGTTGAGGATTTTGGCATCTATGTTCATGAGGGATATTGGCCTGTAATTCTCTTTCATTGTGTTGTCTTTATCTGGTTTTGGTATTAGGTTGATGCTGGCTTCATAGAATGAGCTTGGAAGTGTTCCTTCCTCTTGAATTTTTTTGGAATAATCTGAGGAGGATAGGTTTTAGTTCTTCCTTGAATGTTTGGTAAAAATCCTCTGTGAAGCCATCTGGCCCGGGCTTTAGTTTGCTGGAAGCTTTTTGATGACTGCTTCAATTTGTTTCATAGTTATTGGCCTATTGAGATTTTTAGGATCTTCCTGATTGAGTTGTGGAAGGTTGTATTTTTTCTAGGAATATGTCCATTTCCTCCAGGTTGTCTAGTTTGTTGGAGTAGAGTTGTCCATAGTATTTTTTAACAATCATTTGTATTTCTGTTCGGTCTGTTTTTATTTCGCCTCTATCATTTCTGATGTTGTTTATTTGGGTCCTCTCTCTTTGCTTCTTGGTGAGCCTGGCTAGAGGTTCATCAATCTTGTTTATCCTTTCAAAGAACCAGCTCTTGGTTTTGTTGATTTCATGTATTGTTATTTTGGTCTCTATGTCATTTATTTCTGCTCTGATCTTTATTATCTCCTTCCTTCTGCTCACTCTGGGCTTTTCTTGTTGCTTTCTTTCTAATTCTTTGAGATGTAGAGTCAGATGATTTACTACCATTTTTTCTTGTTTTTTGAGGTAGGCCTGTAGGGCTATAAACTTCCCTCTCAGGATTGCTTTCATTGTGTCCCATATGTTTTGGATTGTTGTGTTTTCATTGTCATTAGTTTCCAGGATGTTTTTAATTTCTTCTTTGATCTCATTGGTAACCCAATCAATATTGAATAACATGCTACTCAGCTTCCAGGTGTTTGAGTATTTTGGGTTGTTTTTATTGTAGTTTATTTCTAATATTATGCCAATGTGATCTGAGGAGATGCTTGGTATGATTTCAATCTTCTTGAATTTGGGGAGACTTTGCTTGTGACCCAATATGTGGTCTATTTTTGAAAATGTCCCATGTGCACTTGAGAAGAACGTATATTCCATGGCTTTGGGGTGAAATGTTCTGAAGATGTCAATTAAGTCCATCTGATCTAGTGAGTCATTTAGGATTGCTGTTTCTTTGCCGATTTTTTTGTCTAGAGGATTCATCCAGTGATGTCAGTGGTGTATTAAAGTCCCCTACTATGATTGTATTGTTGTTGATCTCTCCCTTGATATCTTCCAGGAGGTTTTTTTTTTATGTATTTGGGTGCTCCTGCATTGGGTGCATATATGTTTATCAGGGTTATATCCTCTTGTTTTATTGATCCCCTTAGTATTATGAAGTGGCCTTCCTTATCTCTTGTTATGGCCTTCACTTTGAGGTCTATTTTGTCAGGTATAAGTATTGCTACCCCAGTTTTTTTTTCATTTCCATTTTCCTGAAAGATCTTTTTTCCGTCCCTTCACTTTCAGTCTGTATGAGTCCCTTATTCCTAGGTGGGTCTCTTGTAGATAGCATATATATGGGTCATGGTTTTTTATGCATTCAGCCACTCAATGTCTTTTGATTGGAGCATTTAGTCCATTTACATTTAAAGTTATTATTGAAAGGTACTTGTTTGTAGCCATTTTTATTTTTTGTGCCTGTTTTCTTTCTTAGCTTTTTATTTCTTCTTTTTACACCAGTCTCTTTAGCATTTCTTGCATTACTGGCTTGGTGGTGATAAACTCCCTTGGCTTTTTTTTTTTTAATCTATGAAGCTTCTTATTTCACCTTTAATTTTGAATGATAGCCTTGCTGGATAGAGATTCTTGGATTTAGTCCCTTGCTTTGCATTACTTTGTAAATTTCCTTCCATTCTTTTCTGGCCTGATGTGTTTCTGTTGAGAAATCATTTGATAATCTAATGGGAGATCCCTTGTATGTAACTTTCTATCTCTCCCTTGCAGCCTTTAAGATTCTCTCGTTGTCCTTAACATTTGCCATTGTAATTATGATGTGTCTTGGCGTGGGTCATTTCAGGTTCATCTTGTTTGTGACTCTCTGTGCTTGTGTGACTTTGTTCTCCACCTCAGGGAAGTTTTCTGACATTATTTCTTCAAATAGGTTTTCTAACCCTTGTTCCTCTTCCTGTTGATCTGGCACCCCTATTATTCTTATGTTGCTTAGTTTCATGTTGTCCCATAGCTCCCTTAGGCTCTCCTCCTGTCTTTTAATTTTTTTCTCCAATTGCAGTTCAGTTTGGGTGTGTTTTGCTTCCTGTCT
>NW_005879725.1:0-6793 GCF_000147115.1 Myotis lucifugus | reverse complement strand
GGATAGGGAATCACTAGAGATGCCCTTGAATGACAGAACAGTTAATTAGTCTGTACATCTGTATAATGGTATACTACACAGCAATAGAATAAAACAAAGCACTTGTGTGTTAACAGTGATGAAAGTGCACACCAAAAAAGATAATTTTTCTGAGTCAATTTTAAAAAGTAATTAAAATTTTCACAAAAATTGTATCATTTTCCATAGTCATCAATTATGTTTATTTCCTTAAGATCTCATCCGTTAGATTATTACCATGCTTTGCAATGCTACCTATTCAATGGTAGTAGAGCTTTGAATTTTCATTTTTTTCGTTGAGTCAAATCAAGCATTTTACATATTTATTATTTACTTGCACTTCTTTGTGAATTTGTCATGTAAATAATTGCCCCCATTTTTCTCTTCAAATTTTCCTAATTTTTCTTTTCTTTATATATATTGAATATTATTTTTATAGAGATAAAATTTATTTTTCATTTCTTACTGCCTTAATTTTCTTAATGATAGTTTGTTTCTTTAAAGTTTTTGGTGCACCAAATTCTTCAATATTTTTTGACATCTAGGTTTCTATCATGCTTAAGATGACTTTTCCTTTTTCAATGTTATAAAACAAATTCCTGAAATATGATTAAATGATTCTAAATGCTCCTGTAATGGAAGCCTGTTTTACAGTTTGGCTTATTTTTTATAATCCATGCATAGATAATGTAAGTCTGAGGCCTAATTTTTTTTCAAATGAATATCCAAATATCCCAAAACAATTCCCTCAACAATCTATTAGTTGTGAACTTATCTTAAATACCAGCTATAACTAGATACATTTCCAAAATCTTGGGTAAGCATCTTTATTTTGTTTGTTTTTTTCTCCCATTCATCTATCTTACACCAATCTTTATTATTTCAGTGGTGTTAATATCTGGAAGGGAACTTTACCTTTTTAATTGTTAATGCTTTTTTGAAAATGCATTAGATATACTTTAACGTTTTCTCTATCAGAAGTATTTGAGAGTTTACTTATCAAATTCCATTGAAAAGTTCATTAACATTAAAAGTTGTTAGTCTGTTTTGGTGTATCAATTATATAAATTAATTCAGAAAAATAGATATTTATAGTATCCTAGAGGCCTAGTACATGAAATTTGTGCATGGCTAGGGTCCTTAGGCCTGGCCAGCGATCAGGGCCAATCTGTGGATTGACTGGCAGGGTGATCAGGGCCCCCGCTCACACCCGCCTTAGCTGGCCTGGTGCAGCCTGCTGGCCAGCCTTGCCCCCTGCTGCTGCCACCCATCAGGGCCTTCGGGCTGGGGCAGCTCCTGCATTGAGCGTCTGCCCCATGGTGGTCAGTGCAGATCATAGTGACCAGTCGTTCCACTGTTTGTTCCGCTGTTTGGTTGATTTGCATATTAGGGTTTTATATAGATAGATTGCAGCTTCTCATTCCAGACATAAAACTACTATTTAGATTTTTTAAAGTGCTTCAGTAAATTTATAATGTTTACCATGTGTATTTTATAATTGTAAGTAAAATTATTCCTATGTATGCCCTAACCTGTTTGGCTCAGTGGATAGAGTGTCGGCCTGCGGACTGAAGAGTCCCAGGTTCAATTCCGGACAAGGGCATGTACCTTGGTTGCAGGCACATCCCCAGTAGGGGGTGTGCAGGAGGCAGCTGATCGATGTTTCTCTCTCATTGATGTTTCTAACTCTCTATCCCTCTCCCTTCCTCTCTGTAAAAAATCAATAAAATACATTTTTTTAAAAATTATTCCTATGTCTTTTTGTTTTCTTTATTAGTTTGTATGTTCTCACAATTGGGGTTTTAAACACAATTCTTCCCTGGAGGTGGAGATGTGTACAGATGTGTTGAGGGTTATTAGCTGTGTTACTGATTCTCCTCCACCCCATCCCAATCAAGAGGGAAGCCTGGACTGCCATCCCTTGCCCACTAGAGTGCTGGCGGCTTTGTTGATTAGAGACAATACTTTCAGAGGATGCAGTAATCTTACTCTAGGATGGTACTACTGTTTTTCCTTTTACCTTTGCTAACAACTTTTCACATTCATACATCTTTTCAGGCACTTTCCAGTTTTTCTTTCTTTGCTGATCTCTTATCAGAAATGCCTCTATCTCCCTATTATAGAAGTTATCATTACAGAAATTTCTAGTTTTTCATGCCCCTTCACACTGGTATAAAGATGTAATGATGACATTATCCTGTTATTTCTAATGTCATTAATAACTCATACCTGTCATAATAATCATTAATTACTATAAATCTCACAGTATTTCACACCTAGCTAAGACACCTAGTTGTATAACTGCCCTTTTAATTGGGAACTGGAACAAGATGTAGATCAGGGTTGGACTCATAAACTGGGAAGGTGTTCCTGGCAGAGACTGGACTGCAGCAAAGCTCTAGCTGTGATCTGGGTATGTAAATAAAGACAGGGAATAAGGGAGGAGATAACTACTTATAGTCGTGAGTCCAGATCACTTCCTCAAGCCAGACTGTTTACTCAGAGTAATTAGGAATCTGTGCCTGATACAGTCAGCTTGGCTCCCACCTTCAGGAAAACACTTGAATCGGTCTTGCCAAAGACCTTTCATAATGACACTGTCTTCCTCAAAACCTTTAGAAGCTCCTGGCATCTAATGCCACAAGTAGAAATGAGTCTACGTCTCCAATTTTGCCCCTTACTTTTGCCTATCTAATGCTTCTATGCTATACAGCCCCCTTATGTTCCCCACAAAACTCCCTGTTCATTCCCACAGCTATGCCTTAACTCATGCTGTCCCCAATTTGCCTACCTTCTCTTCTGAATCTCTCCAGGGCCTTCACAGGTTCTACTTCCTCTGTAAAATATTTTCCATCATTCAAAACGGTACCATGTGTAGGTCATATGCAGAGCTTTCCACTGAATCTGATGATTTGACAGGAAGCAAACACTTCTTATCTTCTCAAGTGCACATTCATTGTCACCTCTGTGCAGTTTATACTCCCTGAGGGCAGGGATCATGCATCAGTTTTGCACTGCACATGAGAATCATGGTAAATTATAAAAGTCATATAAAACAGCATGCATAAAAGATGAAGGAAGAGAATATTTGAAACAGGTAACATGGACACTCTTTTCTATTTAAAAATAGTAACTAACTTGTGTTCAACATTTACTAAATGATAGAAGAGTATTCCACATGCTTTTTAAAGTAATCAAGTCAATCAATTCTCTCAATAAATATCTATTGAGAACCTATTGTATGTCAGATATGTCAAATATAGAGTTGGCCCTTGAACAACACAAGTTTTGAAGTCTGTGGGTCCAGTTGTACCAGATTTTGTTGTTGTTGTTGTTGTTGTTAGTCCTCACTAAAGGTTATTTTTCCATTCATTTTTAGAGATAGTAGAAGGGAGGGAGAGAGATAGAAAGAAGAGAGAGAAACATCAATGTGAGAGACACACATGGATTGGATGCCTCCTGCATGTGCCCACAGGGCTGGGGATCAAACCTGCCTTTGACCAGAATCAACCCAGGACCCTTCAGTCCATGGGAAGATGCTCTGTCCACTGATCCAAACTGGCTAGCACTGTACCGGATTTTTTCAAACAAATATAGTCACCCTTTCTATCTGAGGGTTTCACATCCATGGATTCAAACAACCACAGACAGAAACAATATTTTTGTATTCCCAAATGCAGTTTCTCAACCAAGGACCCAAAACACTGTTTGGGTAAAATTGGTTTCATTATACATCATTTCGCCACAGTTCCAAGAACCTCTCGACGACATTAAGCATGGACTTACTGTATTTATATTTTCAAAGCCCATAAACAGTAGGTCACAGACCTTAGGTGACAATTGTGGTAGACTGAAAATTCTGGCCACTGTGTTTTGTCACTTTCCATTGGAGGTAGAGTCCATTTACCCAGCCCTTGCCCTGGCCTGGCCTTGGAACTTACTTTGTACAGTCAAATGGGGTGGAATGTAGTTGTGTGAGTTTTGGAATCTGGGATGTAAGCAGCTACAGCTTCCTTTCTTGGAGTGATGCTGCCTCCCTGTGAAAAGGCCAAGCCTGAATCACTGAATAATAAGAGATTCATGGAAATAAAAGCCTGTTGACAAAGCCCCAGAAATGTGAGAGGAGTCATCTTGTACCTGCCTACTATCCTACCTCTCACCTGATTGCAACCACATAGGTGAGTTCATATTTTCTAAGCCATGAACTTTCTGAATGACTTATTACACAGAAATAGATCATTGAAATAAAAATTGGGTCATGCACCCATCTGATGCAGAGCTTGGTCCACATGTTCCTCTACGTTCCAGACCTCCAGGCCCCACTTCCCTCACTAGGTATGAGTTCCATTGAGCCAATGGAGCCAAAGATGTTTTGAATAAAAACTAAATTGTAAAATGCAAAAGGGTTAGAGTATATTCTTATGTAATTGATCTCCCTCTCTCATTGTTGTTATAATCTCAGACTTGTTTTAACTCTCTGAGAATGAGCACGGAGCAAGTCTTACAGTAACTCTGCACCCTGAGGCTCACTTCCACATGTCCTGCAGACAGACCATTCTTGTACCTACTCATTTATTTGGGCACTCATTGGACACACAAATATTTAGAAATTAGAGTTGACAAAAATGAGATAAAGGCTTACATAGATTTATATTTCCCCAGGGGTAATTTATGAGATCCATATCTGACTACTGATGTCAAGATCCAGGTACATGTCCCTAATGCCAGAGGAGTGGTTTTTTTTAAATCCCTCGGGTTCTAACTCACCCTCCATGCTATGACTCTTACCACAGTTCTGCCTTTACTTTATGTTCCCCACAGCTCCTACTCCCCTGACACATGCTGCCTCTTCCCTCAATTTCCTCTCCTGGACCTCATTTTCTGCTGTTTTAACTTCCACATTTAGTTCTACACATGCTTCATCAATAAATCTCTCCCACTCATTTATCTCCCTGAATATCTCCGATTCTACTTCCATCACTTTCAATTTAGAGAAAACTCCCTGTTTAAGAGTGTATTTAAGTGTCTGGTAGAAATGGAATTCGACCTTTCTGGTTCTCTTCAATGGCATAATCTTACATGCACTACATGCTGGCCACAATCCTCTCTAGTTTCCAAATTACTGTTTTCTAATCCCTGCTCCCCCTCACCTCAGCAGCAAGAATGGGTCAGATGCAACAGAGGAGCTGGGTATAGTTCCTTCTATTCAGCCTGGGGCTGTGTCTACCTCACCTCCAAAGGAGAGTTTAAATAAAATGCAAAATATTGATACTTTGAGACTCTGTTAAGCAATCAGTTATAATTAAAACTTATTTTAGACTTACTTCATCTACCAATCAGTAATCAAACAAGCATCAAATATTGTTTGAGTACCTTAGTGTACAATAACATAGCTGTGTGCTGGGGAAGACACAAGTATCATCCATGCTCTGCAGGTACTAGCAAACACAGCCAAGGGGAATGATACAGTGGATAGGAGGCTGCTTATATATGTTAATTTTCTAATAACCTAATGGCCAAACCTATTGAAAAAGAAGTTAAAATATGGAATGATTAAATAAATCACTGAGACCATTTATAATAAGAGATCTAACCTGGGTTTGCCCCTAACACATCTTTTTGGGAATTACAAGATAAATTAGGAAAAAGTACCTTTCTGTATCTTTGAATACAGTTGTTTACCAGCATCCATCCTGGTGAGTGGAGGATCAGAAGAACTTCGGTGCCCACCTTGATCCCCAGCCTTGGTCTCTCCCTCTGGGATACAACTTATACAATACCCTTGTGGTGCTTCTGTTGTTGGCCCAGGAGGCACCCGATGGTAGTTTCAGAGGCTCTGAACTCCCTGAAATGATGTGCCAATTGCAGTGATTATGGAAGTCTATGCTTTTTCTCAAGAGAGAGACCATGGTTTCCTTTAAATCCCAAAAAAGTCCATGCCAAAAATGCGAAAGAATCACCACTTCAGACACAAAACCTTATAGTACCTTTAGTACTAGAGTTGATGGACCCAGTTTTTGCACTTTCATTTTTGAACTTGTGAGCTGAGTGACTTTCCTCAAGCTACTTAAATGCTCTCTGTTTTTGTTTTGATGTTGTTGTTCTTATTTCACATATGTAGTTCAACTAAATATTCTTAATGGGTTTATACTGCTAATGACACCCCTTCACTCTGGTCAAAACTATTCAAATGTACCTGAATGCAAAGTTTAACTCATTAGATTCCACTGTTTTTTGTACTTCCTCAGAACAGTTTCTGAATAAAAAACAAAACTATGTAGCAGGATAGATACAGAGAGAAGTTTTTGCTTCTTCTTCCCAATTCTATATACATAATCTGGTCTTCCTTTGTCTGAAGTCTAAAGCTTCTCTTTTAAAATTTCCTAAAGATTTTGGTTCTCGGCCCAAGGCTGCAACTAACCTTCACTACCTACCTCTCTGCCGTGCAGCTGAAGAAACCTCTAATTCATACATTTTATATTATTCCTGTATCACACATCTCTCATTCAGATCCTTAAACTTCATACTCAAGCCAGCTTAATTTCCATGAAGCTTGTTTTAATCACTCCTTTGATAAAATCTTGATTCCCTTCCCCCTTTTATCATATTCATTGAGCAATCCCTCAATCTGGCTAAATCTATCCCTCTGCCCAGTTAGTGCCTGTATCTAAGCAACTGAAATTGTTCTAGAAACCATTGCTGGAGGGAGTATAAATTTCTACCACCAATTTGGGAAACAACTTGGCATTATCTTTAAACTTGTGTCTACTCTATG
>NW_005879724.1:0-6795 GCF_000147115.1 Myotis lucifugus | reverse complement strand
CCCTCAGCCTGCCCAGCGATAGGGGCCGTATCGGGGCCTGGCCAGCCAGGGGGAGGGACCACGGGAGGTTGGCTGTGGGAGCACACTGACCACCAGGGGGCAACTCCAGCATTGAGCATCTGCCCCCTGGTGGTCAGTGCGTGTCATAGCGACTGGTCAACTGGTCAGTCAGTTGGTCGGTCGGTCAGTTAGGCTTTTATTATATAGGATTGCTGGGTTAAGGAAGTTTACTATATTCCCAGTTTGCTAAGAGTTTTATGAAGCATTACAAATGGGTCCTAATTTTAACTTTTTCATTGAAATATCGCAGATGTGAAAGTGCCCAAGGCCTAAGTGTAAAGGTGGGTACGTTTTCAGAAAGTGGGCGTGCCCATGTGGTCAGCAGCCAATCAAAGACCAGAACGTTAGCAGTAACCCTACACCCCTTCATGCTCCTGCCCTGTCTCTCCTCAGAGGAATCCTTGTCATGAATCCTAACACCATAGATTAGTGTGGCCTGTTGCAAACCTTCCATAAATAGAATCAAGGAATATTTGTTATTTTGCCTCCGCCTTCCCTTTCTCAACGTTGTTTGTAGTTTCATCCATGTTGTTTTCTGTAGCTTTATTTTATTTTTATTTTTGCTACGTTCTATGGTGTGCACATGGTACCTTACGTTTCTCTCGTCTGTTCTGGATGCCCATTGTTCACAGAATAGCATTGATTTGGGGGGTATATGTCCTAGAGGAACATTTTGAGGTCATAGGCTACCCCTCTGCTCGATTTCCCAATTGCCCCAATTGACATTCCTGCCCACATTAAGGAGGGTCTCCTTGCTTGTGTCCTCCCTGACAATTGTCATTGTCATTCTTATTTTACCTGTTCTGGGAGGTGTGTCATGCCCCTTAATTGCTGTCTTAATTTACATTTCCCATCACTAATACTGTTGAATACCTTTTCATGTGATTATTTTCATTCAGATGTCCTTTTATGCAGTGCCTTTCAATTCTCTGCCGA
Organism: Myotis lucifugus; assembly: GCF_000147115.1. Lineage (NCBI taxonomy): Eukaryota > Metazoa > Chordata > Mammalia > Chiroptera > Vespertilionidae > Myotis > Myotis lucifugus. The sequence goes on along the minus strand of NW_005879724.1, from coordinate 5,799 downwards.
TTCCTCTATTGCTTTTGTCTTTCTATTGACTGTTCTCTGCCTACTGAGGATATATGCTTGACCATGGAGGTCTTGGCTTTGTGATAGAAAGATCTTCTGATCTGTAGTGTGCATTTTTACTCTCTTAATGGTGAATCCTGATGAACAGATATTCCTAAATTTATTTTATTAGTCTTTTATGGTTGGTGCTTAAGGGTCTTTGCCTACTCCGAGATCGTGGAGATATCCCATTGGCAAAGGATACGGCCCATTTCCCCCCAAGAGATTGAATTGTTGAATAGCATCAGTAATAGATGGCTTCCTTCTCTTACTCCTGCTTCAGTGGAAATGTTTCTGAGGGTTTAACATTAAGCATGATGCATGTTTAAAGTTTTCAGTTGTTAACTAGGACCACGTTAAGGAAGTTTTCTGTGTTCCCAGTTCCCTCTAGAAAACCTGGGGTTTAACCACGCATGCTCAGATCTGCAACCTTCGTGGGATGGAGTTTTGCATATGGTATAAGAGAGAGTGAAGTTAGCAGTAGTTACTTAATATTATTGGGTCCGTATTTAAATTTCCTCCATTGCCCCAAAATGCCTTTTATTGACTGTTTATGAAAACAGGATCCAAAGGAAGCTCCATCCATTCTGTGTCTTCATTTCCTTCACCTCTTTAACCTGTAGTGGTTGTTTCTTTCTCCATTACTTTTTCATACTATTTACTGGAGAAGGAGGCAGGTTTTTCTGGAAAATGTTTCATGTACCGGATTTTATTATTGCTTCCTTATGGTGTCATTTAATGTACTCCTTGTATGTCCTGTCGATCTTAAAATGTAAAGTGTGGGCTAGATTTCAGTGTAATACTTGGGGGCATGCCCTCTTTACTGGAGGAGCTGTGTAGCATCTCCAATTTCGATGTTTCACTGGTGATGCGAAGATTGATCGGTGGGTTAGGAAGTGACAGACTGATCCCTTTCTTGTAAAATCCCTCACAGCCTCCTACCTAGTAGTTTACCATTCATCCATGGCCATTGCCGGAAGCGGTCGTTAACTGAGGAATTGCCAGTGGTAAATTTTAACCGTCGATTATTCTGTGTTTAATAAGTGAATGAGCACTACCTTGTCCCCTTTGCTATGTGGTTACCCTGGAATGACACTTACTAGAGAGTAGCAGGACAGATGCTTCATTCTTTCCTGTATTCATCCGGTTCCAGAAGAGCTGGTTCCTTAGCATTCCAGTGTGATATACTGGGTTTCGTTTCTTCTTGTCTCCTTTTTTTTGAAGCTGATTTTGAACTTGGTTTTTGTAAATGCCACGCATTGTGATACGTTTCGGTCTTATATTTTAATCTAAGTTATTATTGAAGCATCACAGATGACCAGGTTATTGCTCCAATCGTATGACCTGTCCCAGGTAGCTGTCATAGGTGTGCACACCTGTGTGAGCTCTGCTCCCATCAGCAAACACATCACGCGGCCCCGGAAGCCCCTGTGCTCCCTCCGCGCACCTGCTCCCAGGGGGACCACTGCCCGGCCTGCCTCCCCTGCGGCTGGTCTTTTCCTGGCCCGGCTCTCATACAGGCCACCCTGGGCTGTGTCTTTTGTGGGGACTTTTTCATTCGACATTGCTCTGCGGATCACCTGTGCTATCTCAGGTGCTTGCGGATGCTTTCTTCTGGTTGGTGCTCCGGGCTCCAGGGCGGGCGTATACCGCGGCCTCTCCATGATGCTGCTGGTGGGAATCGGGACAGCCCTGTTGAGGCTGGGACAGCCCCGTGTGTGTCCTGCACGCGGTTCTCGCTGTCCCTGCACATTTCGGATGTGGACCCGGAGTGAACCGCAGGGCCACACGGGCGTGCTCAGCTCTGATGGGCCCTGTCAGATGGCTTTGCAAAGTGGTTTTTTAATGAATTGAAACTCCCACTAGCAGCATATGCGAATTCCAGTTGTTCCACATCTTTGCCCACAGTTAGTATTTGTTATAATTCCTTATTGTTTTAGCAATTCTGGTGGGTTATGTGGGGACATTCCATTGTGATGTCAATTTGTAGCTTTCTGATGTGTGATGAAATCAAGCACATTTAAAAAAATATATATATATATATATTATTGATTTCAGAGAGGAAGGAAGAGATAGAATATCAGTGATGAGAGAGAATTGCTGATTGGCTACCTCCTGTATGCCCCCTACTGGGGATCAAGCCTGTAACCCAGGCATGTGCCCTTGACTGGAATTGAACCTGGGACCCTTCAGTCCACAGGCCAACGCTCTACCCACTGAGCCACACCGGCCGGGCCAATCAAGCACATTTTCATGTGCATAGTGACCAGTTGGTGCTTCTTTCATGAAGTCCTTTGCCAGTTATTTCTCAAGTTGGGGTGTCTCCCTTCTTACTGATTTCTAGATGTTTGATGTGTTTTGTTACTTGAATGTAGCCAACATAACGAGCTTGTGCTTTTTAATGGTGAGGCGCATTTTGTTTCTTGTTTTAAAATTCTGTGCATCTAATGAGTTGCAAAGGTTTTTCTCGTGGGTAGCCTTTAGACATTTACATTCTTACCTTTCATTGTTGATGGTGCATCCCTCTGGAGTTGATGGGCTAGATGGGGTGGGGGAGGGGGACATTATTTATTTCCAGTTGACTCGCTGCTGTCTGTTGAAGACTGTGGTAGCAGTTTGCTATCGCTGCGTAACAAAACCACCCAGAGCTCAGTCACTCAAAACAGCTTCCACTTATTTTGGTCACAATTAGACACGTCGGCAAATGGGGTGGGGCTCGCTCAGGGCCACCAGCTCCTGAGGTGGCGGCGCCCCCTTCCACAGGGCTTGGCATGTTCGGGGAGGGCGGCTGGGGCCGGTTCCCATGCAGGTAGGGATCTGAGAGAGACGAGGGAGCATGTCACAGTGTGAAAGCACTTTCAGCCTCTGCATATGTCATGTTTGCTGTCATCCCTGTGGCCAGAGCAAGGCCAGTGGGCAACCCCACGCTCATTGTGGGCGGGGACTGCCCCGTGTCATGGATACAGGGAGGCGTGGCCAGTGTTGGGGTCCATTCTGCAACAATCGACTCATACCCATCCTTTCCAATAGCACTGACGGCGGGTCACCCCGTCTCAAAGGCACCGACCGCGTATCTGTGAGCCTGGCCCCTCTCCCTGTCCTCAGTCCCAGGGTGCACAATCTGTGGCCTGAGTTCCCCGACTTTCTAGCTTCGGATCTGGCACCTGGACTCCTGGGACTTTGTTATTCTTCTTCTTCAAGATCGAAGGGGGTCATTGGCTCCAGGAAGTCGGCTCATTGTTCTACCTCCCAGAATCCCAAGTACAAATCATAAGGAAAAACCGGCAGGGCGGCTAAAACAGTAATTAGGAGAGAATCGTTCTGTTTAAGTCGGAAACACTCATTAGTTTTGAAGGATGGAAACTGTAAAAGGCAATTTATATGCAAACGCTCCCAATGTTCTCGCCGCACAAGGCTGCACCCTGTCATTAGCGGCAAAGACCTCCTTCCCTCCGTCCTTCCTAATGGCCACGCTCTCCGGGCGCCCGTGTCACATTGTCGCAGGCTGAAGCCACGGTGGTATCCAGAGCCTCGTCCGCGACAGAGCCACGGACGGGCTGTGCGGGCCAGAAGCAGCTGTGCAGGTGCCTCCTTTTCCTAAGGGGGGGAGGGGGGGACCTGAGGCCAGGCGAGAAGACACGTGCCCAGGGCTAGGCCTTCATTCACGCATTTATTGTCAGGAATGAATTAAACATTCATGGAACAACTACTTCATGGAGGCACAGGGGAAACGAAGACGGGCAAGTGCCCTTGTACAGGCGGGCACGGAGCCAACAAGCAGACATGAAAGTGAGAGGAGGTGCCACCAGCTGGGAAGGATGCGTACAGGGTCCTGTGACAGAGTGAGGTCACAGTGTGCATGGGCCTCCGTGAGGGGTTGTCTCAGTTTGGGTCTCCCTAGAAGCAGGCCCCGAGACCAGGCCCATGTGCAAGTCGTTTGGGTAGGAAGTGACCCCAGGCTCCCCAGCAGGGAGGGGCGGCGAGACAGGGAAGGGGAGGCAGCGGGGAAGCGGGTGTTAGCGAGCAAGTTACCGCGTGGGCACCTGCGGACTTTGGGGAGCATGTGGCAGGCGCCTCAGAGTCATCCACTCTGTGGTTGGGGGACTTGGGATAGTGGCCTCCCATGCCCATCCGTCACGGTGAGGGCTGCTCCGGGGAAGTTTCAGTTCCGGGCATGTCCCACCCGATGTGGGGGCAGAGCGGAGTCCGGGCAAAGGGACAGCCCCTGTGGAGAGATGCGGGCGCCTGCCCCGTGTGCCGCAGGTAGAAGAGCGAGGGAGGCGGGCGGGCACCCGGTCAGCGGGGAGGAGGTGTTAGTCAGGAGCACAGAGGCGCGGGGCCGCCAGGAGGGATGGGGAGTGGATGGATGCTGGGTAGACTTACTGTGAGGAGCTGCTCGGGGGCTGGGAAGTCCCCGTGCAGTCCCAGCGCCAGTGGTGTCAGTGCCGTCTGACAGCCAGAGGCTCAGACCCAAGAGGGGCTGGTGTCTCCGTTCCAGGCTGACTCCTCTCTCCCAGAAGGAAGAGCTCGCTCTGCTTCCAAAATACCTCATGGTTTCTACAACGTGGACAGATACAGGTGCACACACAGGTGTGATCATACAGGTGTGATCACACAGGTATACACAAAGGTGTGATCATGCAGGTGCACCAGTGTCATCATACAGGTGCACACACAGGTGTGATCATGCAAGTGCACACACAGGTGTGATCATACAGGTGCACACACAGGTGTCATACAGGTGCACACACAGGTGTGATCATTCAGGCACACAGGTGTGTTCATACAGGTGCACACACAGGTGTGATCATACAGGTGCACACACAGGTGTCATACAGGTGCACACACAGGTGTGATCATTCAGGCACACAGGTGTGATCATACAGGTGCACACACAGGTGTGATCATTCAGGCACACAGGTGTGATCATACAGGTGCACACACAGGTGTGATCATACAGGTGCACACACAGGTGTCATACAGGTGCACACACAGGTGTGATCATTCAGGCACACAGGTGCTTGTCTGGGGGTACCAGGTTGAATACTATCCCCCCCCCCCAAATTCATGCTCATTCGGAACCGCAGAATGCGACCTTATTTGGAAGTAGGGTCTTGGCAGATGTGATGAGTTAAGATGGGTCCTACTGCGGTAGGGCCCTCATCTCATGACTGGTGTCCTTAGAAGAAGCAGAGAAAAGACAGAGACAGACGCAGAGGGAAGAGGCCACGTGATGACAGAGGCAGAGCCTGGCCTGGTGCAGCCCGGGAACAGCAAGGACTCTGTCTGCAGTGGGAGTGGGAGGAGGCCGGGCAAGACCCTCCCCGGAGCCTGTGGAGGAGCACTGAGTTTCTGTAGCTCAGAGCCTCCAGTCCGTGGGGCTTTGCTATCCGGCCCTAGGCAGTGGCCACACTGGGCGAGAGGAGGCCCAGGCGCCTGAGCAGTCCTCGCCGTCGAGGAATTGCTAGGGTGACACACGCCTTCTCAGACACGTGCAGCTGAGGAATGTTAGGGTCACACACGCTCCCTCTCAGACACGTGCAGCTGAGGAATGTTAGGGTCACACACGCTCCCTCTCAGACACGTGCAGCTGAGGAATGTTAGGGTCACACACGCTCCCTCTCAGACATGTGCAGCTGAGGAATGTTAGGGTCACACACGCTCCCTCTCAGACACGTGTTCGACGCCCTCCTTCCCGCGGATGCCACCTTTCCCAGCATCCACATCGGCTGCCGTGCTGGGGTCACCACCACAGTGTCC
>NW_005879723.1:0-6796 GCF_000147115.1 Myotis lucifugus | reverse complement strand
GGCGATGACTCATGGCCCCACATGGCTCATCAGGTGAACTGGAACAGGGTGCAGCTCCGTTACCTGTCATTTTTGCCTGCTTACTTATCTGTCCGGGAGAGGGATAGAGAGTTTAGAAACATCGATGAGAGAGAAACATCGATCAGCTGCCTCCTGCACAGCCCCTACTGGGGATGTGCCTGCAACTAAGGTACATGCCCTTGACCGGAATTGAACCTGGGACCCTTCAGTCTGCAGGCCGACGCTCTATCCACTGAGCCAAACCGGTCAGGGCAATTTAACCCTCTTTCTTGAAGGGTATTTTCACTGGGTTGGGTTTGCTTAGCTGACAATTATTTTCTCAGCATATTTAAAATATTCTGTCTTCTGATTTTTATTGTTACTAATTGTTCCTGATAACAAGCCAGCTGTTAGTGTAGCTGTTTTTCTTTTGTTTTCGACTGCTTCTAAGACTTGCCCTAACCCCCTTTTATTTGGGGGTATAGTTTCATTACTTATATTCATTTTTGGATACGCACTTGTGGATTTCTTTTTATTTGTCCTGCTAAGAATTTGTCAGGTTTCTTTAATTGTGAACTAATTAGTTTGGAGTATACATCTTTAAACATTTCTGGAAAGTACTCAGTGCTTATCTTTTCAAATATTATTTTAGTCCTCTTTTCTCTTATTCTAGAATTCCAATTTAACATATTTGTGTTTTCCAGTGTATGACAATAACTATTTTTGCTTAAAATTTTATTTTAAGCTTGGCCGCCAGCGTTCCTCAGTGGTTGAGTGTCGACCTATGAGCCAGAAAGGTTATGGTTCGATTCCCGGTCAGGGCACATGCTTGGATTGTGGGCTCAATCCCCAGTGTGGGGCATGCAAGAGGCAGCCAATCAATGATTCTCTCTGATCATTGATGTTTCTATGTCTCTCTTCCTCTCCCTTCCTCTCTGAAATCAATAAAAATATTTTATTTTAATGCAACATCGTCAGATTTTACACTTTGGAAATTATGTAATGAGCCCTATTGGATGGTAACAGTTGCTTATTAATTGACTTTAAAGTTAAAAAACTAAAGCAAACCTGGCTTTCTCTCATTTCAGTTAATAACTTACTTTTCACCGATGTATCCCTTGCTTTAGCATAGTCTACGTGAGTAAAATGAAAATTTTGTCTCTAATTTGAGCATATTTTAAAATTTCTTCTTCGTGGGTGATCTTTCTCTTATTTGTGAGCTTCAAATGATAGCCCTGTCCCCCTGCATTTGTTAAGAGCCAAGCTCAAAAAATCTATATATATAAAAGCCTAAGCGGCCATTATGACCGAACAACTGAAATGACCGGTCAACCAGTCACTATGAGGCGCATTGACCACCAGGGGGCAGACACTCAATGCAGGGGCTGCCACCTGGTGGTCAGTGGGCTCCTACAGCCAACCTCCTGTGGCTGGCCAACCTCCCCCTCCCCCTCCCCTAGGCCGGCAGGCTCTGATTGGCCCGGCCCCAATTGGGACTGGGCAAGATGGCCCTGATTGGCCCTGATTGCCAGCAAGGCCTAGGGACCCCACCTGTGCACGAATTCGTGCACCGGGCCTCTAGTATCTTTATATGAATTTCGGTTCTTTTATCTCATCCACCTATACTCCCATTTTAGAAAGTTTATTCATTTCTACTTTCTTGGGGGGAGGGGGGAACAAAACTATACCATAAATTAATAAATGGTTTATAATAATGATATGTATTTATGTTCTGCTTTATAGTTTATAGAGTGCTTTCACATCTGTTTTCTTATTTGTACAATAGTAAGAAATGTGAAAAAGACTGGAAAGTAAATATCATGTAGTTTTGTTCTCAATTTTCTTTGAATCAATGAAAGATAAACTTTCAAAACTTATTTGACTCATAGGATCTGCCCCTCATTTACTGCACTTTAATTTATATGGATAATTAAAACTGAATAGAAATCCTTTGTAATTCTGCAGTAATTTCAATTGCATGCCTAATTGTTATTGAACTCCTCATGGGTTTTAAAGCAAAGTTGTGGTACTGTCCAAGTTTTTCTAATTAATGTAAAATTAATAACTATTTTCTAGAGGTCTCTTCAGTTTGTTATGTGATTTGAGGACCCAGAGACTGGGACCTATTTATATGTTGTATTAGTTGCCACTGTTGCATATGTAAAGAGTAATTATTTTTAAATTGTACTTTGAATTTAAAGCTTGGTATCTCATGGTACTCTAGTCAAATAATTAAAGTTTAGAATACCCTTAATTGGAAAGATCTGGTAAACCATTATTTATTATAAAGTGATCTGGCAACTGTATTCTATGAAATCCTTTGGGGAGGTATCAATGTGGCCTCTTGTTAATTTAAGCAATTTATCACTACAAGTTGAATATTAAGAAATAAAGCATTTAATTTAGTTTTTATGCAGTTGAAGCAATTTGTTTATAATCTTTTAACTTTATAGTACTGGGTTTTGCTACTGAGCCCTAGGCAAGATGTCATCTCTAATCAATGAAGATTCTAGTATGCATTCTAGGATAATGTCTGTGTATCATCTCTTAGGTGGCCCAGCTTTGGAACCCCCTTCCTTAAGAGTCTTACTGTGAAGAATATCCCTCCCTGCCTCCTGCCTTCAGGAGCTGAAAACCCAGATTCTCATTCTCCCAGTTCCCTTTAAGGCCCATTACTATGGTTTAGGCTCAGCCAGACAAATGCATCCATCTAATCTAAAGCTAATCCACAAAGAAGCAAGGAAATATTTTTAAGTGGCGGTGGTAGCCCAACATTATCTAGTTTCCTAGTCTAGTAATTTCAACAGCAGCATCCAGTGGCAGCCATAGCAGTGGTTTTCAGAAATGGTGAACTGTTGTCTTCACTGGACTGGTTCTGTGATATGATTGGTTTAGAATTGTGATTCCATCTGTATATTCAACCCTTCATCTCTGCCTGTTTCCCCCAAGCTGATTCTCCACCCTTCTTGGCGATGCTAAGAGAAACTTAGAAGGATTCAATACTGTTTAATCAGCTGTGATGGTTTCAGTTGCTTGCAACTAAGAACCTGAGTGATACTCTGCCCGCAATTTTGTTTGTTGCTAACTAGGTCTCTTTGACATCATTATGGTTACTTTACATTCTTTCCCTTCTCATTTATTCTATTAGTGCTTTGGGGCAAGTGACTGAATCTTGTTAATACTTAATTCACAGAGCATTGTAAGGATTGTATGAGGTAATATGTTTACTCCACTCCTGGCACTAATGTTCAGTACTTTTTTTTTCTTCTTTTTTTTCTTTTTTTTTTTTTTTTTGTCAGTACTTTTTTTTATAGCACTTACCCTCTTCTAGGAAACTATATATATACACACACACACACACACATACATACACACACACACATATACATATACATATATATGTGTATATATATATATATATATTCACTTTATTATATTGGTTATGGTCTATATCCTCCACTAGCATATAAGCTCCACAAGGGCAGGGATCTTTGTCTATTTCTATGGGCCTAGAGCAGTGCCTAGCACATAGTAGGCACACAGTCAGTATTTGTTAAATGAGTAAGTCTGAAGTTATGGTACTTGTTTTATGAAGATGTCGGTGCCCCTAACTACACAAAGAAAATATAAAGACCAACTGTGACTCCCTACATCTTTACCCTCTAAACATCTGTCACCTATCAGTTCTTATCTTTGTCATCTCAATTTCATCTCAGAGAGAGCTCCTTCCCTTTTCAGAGGCTCATCTTCTAACTCTCCAGGATTCCCTTCCCTTCCACCTCTTCCATACCTTTGATTATCCCTCCTATTCATGTGTTTCTCCCTACTTGCTCCTTTCCTCTAGCCTATGACTGATTAAATAAATCTTTGACCTAGTCTTTTCTTATGGAGAGGAAAAAACAAACTTAATTTCACCCTGAAAATCCTTCAGTCTGGTACCCCATCCCTTCTCTTCTTTATCACCAAATGTCTTGAAAGAGTAAACATTATTACTATCTTGTTTTTCTAAATCCTCAGTTATACCTCTGCCCCTTGCAGCTGGCTTCCCATACCCCACCCCACTACCAAAATTGTTCTGGCAAAGGTTTTTGTGACATGATTGCCAAATTCAGTGATTTTGGTCAGCTTTCGTTCTATTTAATTATCTATGGATTTGACTTTTCTTCAATTTTATTTAACAAATACTTTTTGAACATGCACTGAGTGCCCTGCGTTGTACTAGGCAGTGAAGATATAAAATGAAAGTAAAGGTCATGTGCAGTAAATATAGTAAATATCACAAATACTATAAGGAGTTATGAAAAACATTCCTTAGGACTGTGTACAAAAAGCAGTTTTTCTGAGTCAGAAGGAGGGAAGGTATCAGGAAAAATAAGATGATGACATAGTATCATCATCAGAAGATTAGCCTCTAATGATAATAAAGGGAAATGCATAATGAACAAAGAGTAACATTGCACAGAAAGCATGCAAGTGCTTGATATTTTAAAAAATCAGCAATTAGCCTAATATGGCAAAAGTGAGGGGTATATTAAACTTGATAAGGAAGAATTAAAATAGGCCAGGCAAGATATGATGAAGCCCTGCATAGGATAGTGGTGGCTGGGATGCTGAGAAGGGATGGTTGGAGTTGCTGGAGAAATAGTGCAGAGATAGAATAGTAAGACTCGGTGCCTCTTGATTTGTTAGTGACGGAAGGCTGAGTTATGGAATGATATCTGTTTTAGACACAGCAAAGAGTTTGAGTCTGTGGAACATCCATATAATAAAGTTCAAAGTTAGATATGTGGATCCAGAGGCCAGGATTGTGGTCAAGGATTAGTTTCGGGTAGAAATTGAAGTCATGGCCGAAACCGGTTTGGCTCAGTGGATAGAGCGTCGGCCTGCGGACTGAAAGGTCCCGGGTTCGATTCCGGTCAAGGGCATGTACCTGGGTTGCGGGCACATCCCCCGTAGGAGATGTGCAGGAGGCAGCTGATCGATGTTTCTCTCTCATTGGTGTTTCTAACTCTCTATCTCTCTCCCTTCCTCTCTGTAAAAAAATCAATAAAATATATATTAAAAAAAAAAAGAAATTGAAGTCATGAGGAGGATAAGATCGGATAAAGATATGGACAGTTTTGAAACTAGTGGGAAAGGAAGTTTCAATGGAGTCAGACCTGAAGGACTCTACCTTTGAGAAGTAGAGAAACTAAATTGCCTGTTTTGGTGAAGGGTGCTTTAAAAGATGTAAAATTTTGGCTTTGGTCGGGTGGCTCAGTTGGTTGGAGCATCGTCCCATACACCAAAAGGCAGTGGGTTTGATTCCCCATCAGGGCACATACCTAGGTTGCAGGTTGTATCCCTGGTCAGGGTGCATATTGGAGGCAACCAATCGATGTTTCTCTCTCACATTGATGTTTCTCTCTCCCTTCCTCTCTTTCTAAAAATCAAATATATATATGTATGTATATGGATAGATATATATGTATGTGTATAGGTATATAAACATATATATCTATCCATCCATCCTGAGGTGAGGATTTAAAATAATATTAAATAAAAGATGTAAAATTTTGGAACAATATCTGTGTGCCTGTGGTGTTTCTCCTATCAGTTTTGTAGTCTTTGTTCATTAACTGGTCTAATGCTAGCAGATCTTCATTTGTCAGTGGCATTGCTTCTGCTCCAACATTACTGTCAATGTCATGATATCCCACCTGTTTTGTAAAATTTGCAAAATCACTTTGCATTGTCTATTGACAGATATATCCTACCATCAGCAAGAGACTAACAGAATAAAAATGGTGACATGTTAGGAATAGTTCTAGCTGTTGAGGACACATTTGTGCATACAAAATCCAACTTGTATAGCTTATATTTAGTGGAGGGAGGTAGACAATAAATATGTATGTCAGAAGGTGATACATATAATGGAGATCATTAAAGCAAGGTATTAGTAAGAGAAAAGTAAAAAATAAAACAAACAAACTCGTTAAAGACCTGATAGAAGAGAAAACAATCATGTGGGTATCCAGGAAAGAATATTCCAAGAAGAGGGAAAACTCCAGAGACCCTGAGGCAGGATTGTCCTTTGGTGAATTCCAGGAGTAACAAATGATCCCATGAGGCTGTAGTGAAGTGGGCATAGGCAGGAGCTAGATGGAGACAGAATTTGGAGTGGAAGGGAGGGGGAGGGACAGATCATAGAGGGTAAATTCAAATGTCTCATCTTATAATAGCAATTTTGAAATTCCAGCTTTCCTGAAATAAAATCCATAAATTATATGTAACTTCCTTAAAATTTTCAAAATATAACTTCAATCAAATGAAAGGAAAGGTATTTATAACATGTTCAATATGGAAATTAAACCTGTACAAAAACATGTTTTTAATATATAAAAGCTAAGGCTGGATGCTACAAGAAGACAAAAATGCTCTATAAAACTACCCTAGGGAACCGTGCTAACTTTTTTTCTTTTTTAATATATTTTATTGATTTTTTACAGAGAGGAAGGGAGAGAGATAGAGAGTTAGAAACATCGATGAGAGAGAAACATCGATCAGCTGCCTCCTGCACATCTCCCACTGGGGATGTGCCCGCAACCCAGGTACATACCCCTGACCGGAATCGAACCTGGAACCTTTCAGTCCGCAGGCCGACGCTCTATCCACTGAGCCAAACGGGCTTCGGCCCGTGCTAACTTTTTGAGGACAACTGGAAATGAGCCTTGTAGGCCTTCGTTAGGCCTTTACTCTGAGTGCGGAAGGTACTCGGAGGGTTTAGAGCAAAGGAGTAACATAATCTGGTGACTAT
>NW_005879722.1:0-6798 GCF_000147115.1 Myotis lucifugus | reverse complement strand
CCACAGCTAAATCATACTCCATGGTGAAAAGGTGAAAGTTTTCCCTCCAAGATCAGGAATAAAACAAGGGTGCCCACTCTTTCACCACTTCTATTCAATACTAAAGGCCTGGTGCATGAAATTAGTGCATGGGAGAGGTCTCCTCAGCCCAGCCTTCACCCTCTTGCAATCCAAGACCCCTCGTGGATGTCCAACTGCTGGTGTCGGCCCGATCCCTGCAGTTGGACATCTGGCAGTGGGACATCCCTCTGCAACCTGGGACTGCTTGCTCCTAACCGCTTGCCTGCCTGCTCAGTGCGAGTCATAGCGACCAGTCATTCCGGTTGTTCCGTCATAATGGTCATTTAGACTTTTATATGTAGATAGATAGTATTAGAAGCCCTAGCCAGATCAATTAGTCAAGAAAAAGAAATAAAAAGCATCCAAATTAGAAAGGAAGAAGTTAAACTGTCATTATTTGCAGATGACATGATTCTATAGAGAACCCTAAAAATTCCACCAAAAAACTTCAAATAATAAATTAATTCAGTACAATAGCAGGATACAAAATTAATATTCAGAAACTGATTGTATTTTGATACACCATAATGAACTACCAGAGAAATGAAGAACACAATCCCATTTATAATTATGTAAAAAAAAAATAAACAACCCTGGAATAAATTTAACCAAGTAAATAAATGGACCTGTAGTCAGAAAACTATGACACTGAAGAAATAAAAAAGAATAGACAAATAAATGGGAGTATATACTGTGCTCATGGAACATCATTAAAATGAACTTATTACTAAAAACAATCGACAGATTCAGTGCAAACCCTATGAAAATTCCAATGGCATTTTAAACAAAACTAAAACAAATAATCCTAAAATTATGTGGAACCAAAAAAGGTATCAAATAGTCAAAGCAATCTTGAGAAAGAACAAAGTTAGAGGTATCAAGCCACCTGATATGAAACTACTAGGTGTACTGGTTAATAATGTATATTTTTTTTCAATAGATGGAGTTACACATGTTGATATATATGCGATGTGATATGTATGCTATTTTGTTGTATTGACAGCAACCTTCAAAACTTCATATGTCAAATTTTCTGAAGGTGTTAACATCAGATATTTTTACATTTAAAAATGTCAAATTTCATGCCAAAAAAAAGCATTTGCGGGAAGTTTTAATTCATTACTTTATTTTGAAGAAAAGTGCTGCTGAATACTTCGGGAAGCTTATGGTGAACATGCTCCATCTCAAGATACTTGTGAACGCTGGTTTAAATGCTTTAAAAGTGATGATTTTGATGTGAAAGACAATGTCCAGGTCAACTGAAAAAGTTTGAAGACCAACAATTACAAGCATTATTGGATGAAGATGCATGTCAAACTCAAAAACAACTTGCAGAAAGATTAAGTGTTGCTCAGCAAACAATTTCTGATCATTTACAAGCAATGAGAAAGATTTTAAAGGAAGGAAAATGGGTGCCACATCAACTGAACGAAAGACAAATGGAAAACCAAAAAGTCATCAGTAAAACGTTGCTTCAACGGCACAAAAGAAAGTCTTTTTGCATCGAATTGTGACTGATGATGAAGGATTTATTTAGAGAATTCCAAAAGCACAAAATCATGGGTTGATCCAGGTCAACCATCAACATCGACTGCAAGGCCAAATCGCTTCGGAAAGAAGACAATGCTCTGTAGTTGGTGGGATCAGGAAGGTGTGGTGTATTATGAGGTGAAACTGTTAATACTGATCGCTCGCTACCAACAACAAATAATCAGTTTGAACCATGCTTTGATTGTAAAACAAACAGAATGTGCCAGAAGACACGGCAAAGTAATTTTGCTTCATGATAACGCACCATCACACACCTCAAAACCAGTTAAAGACACATTAAAAAATCTTGCCTGGGAAGTATTAACCCACCCGCTGTATTCACCAGACCTTGCTCCTTCAGATTACCACTTGTTCCAATTGATGGCACATGCACTTTCTGAGCAGCACTTCAAAACATACGAAGAAGTGGAAAAATGGGTCTCTGAATGGTTTGCCTCAAAACAAGAAAAGTTCTATTGGGACAGTATCCACAAATTACCTGAAAGATGGGAGAAATGTGGAGCTAGCGATGGACATTACTTTGAGTAAAGCACTTTTGATGTTTCTCTTGAAATTATCGTGTTTTCTTTGATTACAAAACCTGCATTATTAACCGATACACCTAGTATACTACAAGGGTATATTAACCAAATCAGCATGGTACTAGAACAAAAAGAGACACCATAAATAGGACAGAATGGGGACACCAGAAATAAACCCAGGCATATATGACAAAGGAGGCAAGAATATACAATGGGATAAAGACAGTGTTCAATAAGTGGTGTTGGGAAAAGTGGACAGATTAATGCAAAGACCACTTTCTTATACCAGGTACAAGAACAAACTCAAAATCGATGCAAGACTTAAATGTAAGACCCAAGACCTAAAAGAAAACGTAGGCAGTAAACTATTTGACATCAATCTTCGCAATATATTTTTTTAAATCTATTTCTCCTCAGGAAAGGGAAACAGATGAAATGGAATTACATTAAACTAAAAAGTTTTTGCACAGCAAAGGAAACCATCAACAAAACGAAAAGACAACCCTATTCAATGGAAGAACATATCTGCCAATGATACATCTGATCTCAGGGTAGGAGTTAATAAATATCCAAAATTTATAAAGAGCTCAGCTCAATATTGAAAACACAAACAATCCAATTAAGAAATGGGTAGAGGACCTGAATAGACACTTCTCCAGAGGACATACAGATTGTCAATAGACATGAAAAAGCTGCTCAATGTCACTAGTCATCAAAGAAATGCAAATTAAAACCGGAGTTATTAGCTCACACCTGGGCTATCATCAATAAATCAACACACAAATGTTGGGCAAGGATGTGGAGAAAAGGGAACCCTTGTGCACTGTTGGCAGCATCGTAAATTGGTGCAGCTACTATGAAAAACAGTATAAAGGGTCCTCAAAAAATTAAAAAGATAACTAACATATGACACAGCAATACCACTGCTGGGTATTTATCCAAAGAAACCCAAAACACCCATTTGAAAAGATATACACCCCTACATTCACTGCAGCATTATTAACAATAGCCCCGATATGAAAGCAACTCAAGTTTCCCTTGAGAGATGAATGGCTCAAGATGTGGTACATATATATAGTGGAGTATTCAACCATAGAGAATGAGATCTTGCCATTTGCTACAACATGGATGGACCTAGAGGGTATTATGCTAAGTGAAATCAAGTTATATAAATGTCTAATATCTATGTTGTACACCTGAAACAAATATAATATTGTATGTCAACAACTGTAATTTAAAAATTAAAAAAAAAAACAATATAAGTAGTCCAACTAAAACAAGAAACATCACGTTTCTGCTCAACCAACTCCAGTGGCTTCCCATGTCATTGGAAATATAGGTCAAAGTCCTTCACACTGCTTGTAAAACTACATGTGAACCTACATCCTATTATCTTTCCGCATTCCTACTACTTAGCGCTAACCAACAACACTGATGTTCTTGTTAGGCCCTGGGGAAATTCCTGTTCTTCTGCCTGGACCATCTTTCCCCACAGCCTCCAAATTTATCTACATGGTTCTCTGACATCCTTCGGGTCTTTAATGAACTATCACACTATGAGATCTTCAATGGCTACCCAACTTAAAAGCTAAAATTGCACCCCTCTCTCATATACTCCCAATCCTCTCCCCTGCTTTGTTTTCTATCCACATCAGTTATCACTATATAACATGCTATATACCTCATTTATTTATTTTCTTTATCATTTTCCTCACTAGAATGAAGACACAGAAGGCATTGCCCATTTTTGTCACTTAGTCCTTTGCTACATACCCAACCCAAACATGTACACTTGATCCATAGCAGACAATCAGTAAATATAAATAGAATGTATACTACTAGTGACATAAAATTAAGCTTATTTGCTTACCTCAATCATATTTTTTTCCAGCTCTTTGCGTTTGTTTTCTTCGCCTGTCAGATTTTTCTTCTTGAGATCAAAGGCACTTTGAGATTTAGTATTAACTCGCTGAGCTTCTGCAAGAGCATCTTCTAAAGATCGGAGTACACCTCCAATTTCCTGTAATCAAATGTATACAATTAAATCAAAATACTTAAAATTTGTTCATGTCATCATTTTCTTATATGATTTGTACATAAATTACTTTCTAAAAGATTAGACTGACAATGCCCAGTGAATCCTAAATAATCATTGTATATAATTTAGCATTTGTTCAGGCTATATTATGTATTTGTACATGTATGTCTAACCTTATCTTTTCTTTTTTCCAGCTCCTCTATTTCATGATTAAGTGCTTTTATTTTTTTATCATTCTCAGACAATTCCTCTTGAAGCTTTTGAACTTTATCCTGCATTTCTTTTAAGTCCTCAGCTGAGCGTTCTTTGGTATCTTCAGCAAGCAAAAACTGATAAGCAATATATAAACGGCTCAAATGTTCTATTTCCCTCATTACTTTTTGATACTCCAAGTAGGAAGATCTTTCCTGAAAGAGAAATCAGCAATAAAGCACAATTCAGAATTCGTATTTTTAAACAAATTTGGAAAGAATCAAACTGCAGCAACATGTATAAAATTTCCCATTACATGATAGATTTTGTCTTAGACTAAGTGATCATGGACTATAAACTTTAGGAAACCTGAAATATCAGAACTCTGCCTTTTTAGATAACATTACACCAAGTCTAGTGAATCCTATGTGGCTATTTCTTTTAATACATAATCAGGCAGTTGGGATTAACATAGAAATATGAATATAGATTCATAGACTGGGGTTCATAAGTCTATAAATACAATATTTACAACTATCAATAATACAGCATTAATATATTTTTCTATAGTCTAGTCATCCCTCTTTATTTACAAGGGATTGATTCCAGGGCCCCCTGTGGATACAAAAATCTGCAGATACTCAAGAACCTTATGTAAAACTAGAGGCCTGGTGCACGAAATTCGTGCACGGGGTGGTGGGGAGAAGGCGGGGGTCCCTCAGCCCAGCCTGCGCCCTCTCGCAATTTGGGACCCCTCGGGGGTGTCCGACTGGCAGCTGGACATCCCTGTCAATCCGGGACGCTGCATGCACAAGTACCCATACTATTCATACAGATGAAAGGCATCTTGCTGTTGTATGGGCAGCTACATTTTTTTTTTTTTGCCCTGATTATAAAAAATAGTACATAACATGATCCTTCTAAGGCAGTAGTACCAGTTTCCCCATCTTATGGTTGGAAAAACTGAAGCAGAGAGAAGTTAAGTAAATGGCTTTGTCACACAGTTATAAGTGTCAGAATCAGGGCTGACCACAAAATGTGCAAGCCAGAGTCCATGCATGTCATCACTGCATCATCCTGTTTCTTCAGTGTTAGAGTAGCATTGCCAGGTTTTAATTTTTAAATCCAAGACTGTTCCCAATATATAGGGTAGGGTCCCTAGGCCTGGCCGTGGTCAGGGCTGACCAGTGGGGCAATCGGGTGGCCCCAACCGGGGGCAGCTCCTGCATTGAGTGTCTGCCCCTTGGTGGTCAGTGCATGTCATAGCAACCGGTCGTTCCGCCGTTTGGTCAATTTGTATATTAGGGTTTTATTATTTGGATGGCATAATACAAGGCACTCCTATTACCAAAATGCCTACCCAACATTCATTCATGTAACTATTCTAAGCACTTACACAATACTAAGCCTGATTCCCATAAGGACCATCTGGGGCACACAAAGTAACTATTAAATTTCCTAATATGCAGACAAAGAAAGCAATTCAGAATAAATGACCTTTTCATGTTGTCAGATTTAGAAAGAATTTGGCAAAATCAGGTGTGAAACCTAGGTTTAAACTGTAGTCTAGTGTTTTCCACTAAATCATGCACACGGGGTACCTTCAAGATCATGATGTTTCAGTTTTTCAAGTGACACTTATTCTACTATATGGATTCAGAAGAACTTTGAGAATTTCAAATGTTAATGAGAATTTAATAAATTCCTAAATGCCTAACTTTAAAAATGTGCTATATATGTACCTTCCCTGAAAAATTGATTATGGAGTCAGAAATTGCAAAGATAGAGAAAACTTAATTATCTGGTTCAATACCTTTCATTTCCCCAAATGCCTTCAAAGTAGTAATTGTAGTGATGGCCCTTATATCCTAGAAGTTACTAAGAGTTCTGTATCTTTAAGAAATGTTGTTCTGTGCAATTCTAATTATCCAAAAAAATCTAGATTTCTTTTTAACAAAGTATTAAATTTTGGCATATCATTATCTAAGATTATCCAAAATCATTATGACTTAATAGATATAAAGTGCATGTTCTCTAGAGTGGAAGGCTGAGTATGGGGTACCAACTCTAATTCTTTATCTCATCCCAGAAAATAATCCCTAAGACAGTGATGGCGAACCTTTTGAGCTCGGTGTGTCAGCATTTTGAAAAACCCTAACTCTGGTGCCGTGTCACATATAGAAATTATTTAATATTTGCAACCATAGTAAAACAAAGATTTATATTTTTGATATTTATTTTATATATTTAAATGCCATTTAACAAAGAAAAATCAACCAAAAAAATGAGTTCGCGTGTCACCTCTGACACGTGTGTCATAGGTTCGCCATCACTGCCCTAAGATATAGTACATATTTCATCCCTATGTATATGATCTTGGATACATCACAAACTGTGAGACATTCTAGCTTGCTGTCTCTATATATATATCTACAT
>NW_005879721.1:0-6799 GCF_000147115.1 Myotis lucifugus | reverse complement strand
TCTGATGCATGCATTGTCATGGCACTTCATCAGGCATTTTATCTGTCCTTCCCTGTGTCTGCTGTGCTTAGTTTTCCTGTTTCCTGATGGTGCTTGCTGTGTGGCAGAGGGTGGGTTGGGGGGGAATGGAGCTACGGAGGCTTGGAGGTTTTGGGGGAGGTTTGCAGGAGGAGGGAGGGAGGGAGGGAGGGAGGGAGGGAGGTATTCGAGTAGAGAGATTCAGAGAGGCGCAAAGAGAGGCAGGGAGACGCTGGCGGATGTTGAAATAGGCAGAGGTGCAGATTTGGTGTTTCCTAGCTACCCCCTTGGCTGTCTCTTCCCTTGTGTGCCAAGCACCCATGGAATCATGCCCCCTCACTGTGAGTCTGCTTCCCCGTTTTGGTCTAAGTCTCTGAGATGTGCTGTGGAGATGGCTGCTTCTTTGCAGCCTTGCTGTGGCTGCCTGCAGACCTTGCCGGTCTTCTCTCTGTTCTTCTGGTCGTGTGGACTTTGCCTTCGGGGTATGGGTCTTCTGTCAGCACGCTGTAGTTGCTGTGCTGCCTGTGTGTGGGGATTGCTGTTTGTGTGGTTGAAGTGCTTGGCTGAGGCCTGATGCTGTCCCCCTGTCTTCCTTTGTCTTCACTGCTGTGTGAGTCCCATTCTTTATTTCGTGACCCTGTGCTTTTCCCGTGGGCTGCTACGTAGCTCCACTCTGTCGATTTCTTCCAGGGTGGCTACGGAGTGCGTTCTGGGCAACCCCTCCATGACGCAGTTCCATCACTCACTGACTTTCCAATTTTCTGCAGGGATGTGTGACGGCCGCTCTGTGGCATTGCTCCTTGGGACATGGCGACGTCTGTCATCCACCGCCGTCAATGACTTCTCACCTTCTTCCAGGAAAGGTGAGTGCTGCCACTGCTGTGCAGCTTCTGTACTTTGTCCTGCGCTGTGCTGTGCAGTGTGCTGCTGCATTTTCAGGTTGTCCCGCTGCATTACTGTGTGCTGTGTCATGGTAGGAGCTGTGTGCTGCTTGGTTTGGTGCTGGCCTTTCTATGTGCTCCTGCCCCTTGAGGCATGCTGTATGCTTTCCAGCACTGGCAGCATTGTGCTGTGCGCTGAGGCTGCGAGTGACTGGTGGCTGTCGCGTGTCTGTTTGCCATGATCCTGTGTGTGTCACGCCTTCTTGTTCCCGTTACGATGAGTCCAGGCACACTGATGATGCCGCAGGGTCCATTACAGCGGTGGCATGGGCAGTAATTATGGTGAACTTCTTCCCAGGTCATTGTTGTGCTTAGGAGGGCAGCGTGTGTGGGTATCTTACCCTGCGCTCCTAGGATGCCAGTCACCGTTCTGGTGATGTTGTCATCAGCATGTGCAGCAGAACACAAACCGGGTCTTCCCCACATGCTTGTTCATGTTCTTGGACAGGTGTGTGTGTGTGTTTCTTTCCCGTGTCATGAGCTTACCTTCTGTTCCGTGACGTTTCTTGCTACCTGTGTGTGTTGCAGCTTCCACAGCTACCAATTTCCCCTCATTTTTTCACTGTGGGGGTTCCCCCCCTTTCCCATTGTGCTCAACTGTCCTGTCTGCTGCACTGCTGGCCCTGTGCATGGCATTTGTGGGCGTTAAAGTGCCGTTTCTTGGCAAAGGCGTGTGCCTGCTGCCGCTTGCCATTTACATGGCAGTGGCATGGCGGATGCAATGTGAGTACTGCTGTGTGCATGACAGGAATATGTGAGCCTGCTCACAAGAAATATAGTAGCAGGGAATGTTTCCAGCCCACAAGCATTGAATTGCAGCACTGGAAACACGGCCGGAAGCCCTGCACAGGAACTGCTTGTATGAGCACAGCAGCACTGCTGTTCATGCTTGCTACAGTGCTTGCCGTTATGATGCTGTCTGCCTGTATTTCACTGTGTTTCATAGGAGCACTGATAGCGCTTCCACGGTGCTTGCATTACTTCCCTTGTGCTGCAGGGCTTCTTGTGCTGGCTTTGATGTCACGTGCTGTTGAGACTTGAGATGAGCAAGATTGCAGCTCACCCTGTTAAGCCTCCATTTTGGGGGTGGTGCCTCCTAATCCCTTGAAAAGTGCCCCCATGCCACCCAAGAGAGCCTATTTACCCTTGACAATGTCCAAGGGCATGATGGGCACGCACACTGTGCAATGTATTGCGTGGTGTGCCATTCATGACGGAGTACTGGCATGGATCGAATCCATGGGACCTTTCCCCTTTTTGACACTGTGTGCTGAATCACTGTGATCTTCCTGACTGGGCACATCGAAGCGACCCTACCTTGCTTCCTGAGTGTGCTGACTATGATGGGCAAAGAATTGGGCTTTGCCATATGTGTGCCATCATTCACGTGCTTGTGAAAATCTCCCTGGAGCATGTTTACGGATTGCTGATTTACGCTTGCGTTGTGCTCAGTGTTTGCACAGGATATTTTGGCTGCCCACTGCACTTGCAATGATGCCTGTGAAAGCAGTGTTAGCGAAGGCGGCGTAGCTGGCGGGTCCACGATAAGGCTTCTTTGCAGGGTGTCGTCATGGTATCCAGTCACAGATGACAGCTGTCATCGGCTATGCTGTCTCCCACTCTTGGCAGCTGTCCAATGCCAGCAGAATCCCTTCATCTCAAAGTTGCCGCCAGATGCAAGTGCCATGTATGCGCCCAAACGATGCAGTGCCTGCAGCTCATTGTTTCCATGCTTGCTCTCTTGCCATGCGGTGTATTGTTGAAGCATTGCCTGCGATACCCTCCAAGAGCAAGCGCTGTCCCACCCAGTCCAGCATTCAGTGCCATCGTTTCTCTTAGCGAGGTATGTGTGGTGTTTATGGCATGGCTACATGCCATGGTGTGCACCTGGATGCTGAGCGGTTGTTCCTTTTCAATGCCCCCATCGGCATTACTGTTTCCGTGCATTGCGCAGATTGGGGGTTCTCAAATTGGCATTGGCAGTTCCTTTTGGGGCACAAAGGTGTTCTTGGCCAGAAGCATGTCCATCATGACTCCTGTATGCGCTTTGGGAAAAGCATTGGCAGCCCCACTGCTGCTATTTTGTGCTCTAGGTGTTCACAGGCATGAGGCCCAATAAGATGCCCACCTGGCAGGCCCTTGATAGCGAGCTGGCCGTCTGTGCATTCTGTGAGGTAGGGATGGATGGACCTGCCTCCTCCCTCCTGCCTCCTCCCTCCCGCCTCCTGCCTCCCGCCTCCTGCCTCCTCCCTCCTCCCTCCTCCCTCCTCCCTCCTCCCTTCTCCCTATTCCCTCCTGTGACTGTGTGCTTGGCAGCCCAGCCACGCCCCCCTTCTCCCTTGATCATGGCCCAGATTTCCGAGAAGCACTTCTGTCAGTCTCTGCATCCCTGAACTGACTGTTGTGGAGTGGGTGCTTCCGCTGCTCGGAGGGTGGGTTGTTGTGTTGTGGGGGACAGAAGGGCCATACGGAGGCTGCACCCCGTGGCATTTGGCCTCCTCAGTCACCACTTCCGTGTGGCAAGGGCAGGTTGCTGCCTTCATACTCGGCCTCCGAACACAGCTGGTTGCGGCGCAGCTGTTGCCGGGTCTGCCTCTGCAGGGCTGCCTTCCAACGGGTGCTTCCAGGTATGTGGGTCATGTCGTCACCGGGTTCTCAGGTGAACTGCTGGGTGCGGTGTGTCGCATTGCCCAGCAGGTTCACGTATGTGCTTGTGGGCGGTGTCACGTGTGCCCTTTTCTAGGGTAGGCAGTGAGATTTGTGACCCATGTCATGTCATGTCATGTCATGTCCATGTCATGGGCGGTGCGTCTGTTTCAGCTCCACCTGGCTTGCTGCTGTCTCCTCTGTGTCAGGGATTTGGGGGAAGCCTGTGTTTTGCCTGTGCTTGGCCATCTTGGCTGCTGTGCTCCACCACTGTGTCGCCATGGCTTGGCTCCTGTGCTGGCTCAGGGGTTGCTCCCGCCGTGCCCGTTTCCGTGCCGGCTCCTCTCCTTCCCTGCATTCTGTGCGCTGAGCCATGCTGTGTGGTGCCCTTGCCATGGCAATGCACCATGGCTTGGAGGTTGCAGGGTGGGTCCTGAGTCAGCATTCACAGTGTCTGTGTTGTTTCCCTGAGGCAGTGCAGTGCGATTGCTTTCTGATAGTGAGAAGATGCCTCCTGCTGCTCGTGCGCCGTTTCTGCTCGAGCAACGCCCAAGCTCCCTGTGCCATTCTTCAAAGTGAAGCTTTGTGCAGTGATCCTGTTTTTCTCCGTCTGTTCATTTGAATGTGCTGGTGGCAGCTGTGTTGAGCAGGTGGTGCGTGCAATTTGGCTTCTTTGCCCGTCCTTGGAAGTCCTCCAGGCTGCCATGCACAGCTCATGGCAGCAGCTGAGCCATGCCAGACAGAGGGTTCTGTTCACAGCCTCTGTAATTTCTGTGTCAGGCTCCCATTTTCATGGCCATTGGCACAGATGCCTTCGAACCCCTACCAGAATGCTTGCTGTCACTTTCCTGCAATGTGTTTAAGCACTTGAAAGTGAGCATGTGCTTGATGTCACCTGTGTGCAGGGCGGTGAGCTGTGGTGTGGACAGTTTTGCAGGACAGTGCCGACTCTGTGGTTGTCTGCCATGATAATGTCCGCCGCTCTATTGTGCTTGCTCCCCTTTCTGATTGTGTGTGCTAGCCTGTTTGTCGGGGATGTCATGTGCATGTGCTGTGAGGTGCATGGTTGTACTGCTGATGCTCAGGTTCGTGTGACATGGATGTGTGCTCTGTGCCCCGCTAGCCCCCTGACTGTGGGTCCTGCAAGTAGGGCTCCAGTTTCCTGCGTTATTTCCTGTCTGTGTGAGGCTGCAGGGGTAGTTACGCTTGGATTTGGGGGGGGGGGCATTGCACGGCCTCTGCTTGTGGCCAGTAAATGGGACAGTGTGACTTGGATTTGTCTTTGCCTTTGCCTTCTGTGGCATTCTCCTGCTCTTTGTTCCTGCTCCTGACAGGGTTTGCCTTGTTTATTTCAGAGGGTCGGGAAGTTGTCCAAGGCATTCTCTGCGTGCCAGGAGCAGGTGTCTCCGTCATCCTCTCATTGCTGGTGTCCGTCCGATTCCTGCACTTCTTTGAAGGGAAATTTTGGTGTGGGAATGGCCCGATGGCTGTCTGGCCAAAGGTTGCTGCACCATGGTGCTTGCGCCCTGTGTTCCACTGCGAGTGTCCTTGCCATGTGGGAATGGTTGCCCGGTGCTGTCTGCACTGTGCGCATGCTGCGTGGCATGTGTGTATGTCTGTGCTCTGCTTCCATTTGACAGACTTTCTGGGTTTCTCTGGCCTTGTGGTCTTATGCTTGGGACCCTGAGTGTGTGCGGTCATGAGTGGCACGGTGCTTGACTTGTGCTGCTGGCTAGGAGTCATCGTGGCCCTTTGTTGTGGTGCTGTCATGCCACTTATCTCGTCTTCAAGGATTCCTTCCTGTTTTTAGGTTCCTTGGGGTTTGTTGTCCCCGCTTCCTGTTTTGGCCCTGGCCCCCTTTCAGAAATGCCCTTGCTGTCCTTCCGTGCATTTCATGCATTGCCTTCCATTTGCTTGCACTGTGCTGCTCCCGTGCTTTGCTGCCTTTGTAGTGCGCTTCCGTTTCTGGGAAGGCCTTCCCAGGTTTCTGTGCTCATAGTGGGGCACATTGGTGGTGCCCGGTGCTGTGGTCTTGCTGCGCTTCGCCTTCCTGGTGTGCTCTGTGTGCTCTGCAATTCCTTTAGGTGGGGACTTGGGTCCTGGTCACAAATGTTGCTGTGTTTGTGTTGCTCCATGCCGTTTGCTTCCTGCTAACGTCTTCATTCCCTACTCCGGTTAGAGGAGTGTTGCGGAGGCATAGCATAGGGAGGGAGGGGGGGGAGGGACGGTAGGTAGTTACGTAACAGCGGAACTGTTCTCGGTTTCAGGGTAAAAGCTTACCAGTTATCAGGCACTGGTTACCAGTTAGTGCTTATCAGGTTAACTGTTAACAAGGCACTAGATAGCAGTTACCAGTTTACTATTTGGCAAAGTTCCGGTATCCGCTTTCCAGGTTACTGGTTGCTAGGTTACCTGTTTCAACTTGCTAGCTTACTGGTTACTAGAAGGCAGGTTACTGGTTACCAGTTATCACTTACTAGGTGCAAGGTTACCGGCTGCCACTTGGTGTGCCATGACTTACAGTATCACAATTAACTATCTACTGTGGTACTATTGACCACTTTACTCTTTCCCAGATTACCAGTCACGAAATTCAACAGGTTCGCAGTTACTAGGTTACTTGTTACCAGTGACCTGGTTACTACATACCAGATTAACAGTTAACAGGGCACTAGGTACCCAGTTTCCCGGTTACTACTTACTGGTTGCAAGGGCACCATTCACTTATCACTTGGGATACAGCTACCAGTTACCGCTCACCGGGTTTCCAGTTACCGGTTACCAGGTTACTGGTCACTACCTAACGATTGCCAGTTTCCTGGTTACTAGTTACCCGTTACCAGGTTACTGGTTACCGATTACCAGGTTACTGCTTACTGGTTACCGGTTACTAGGTAACTGGTTAATACTTACTGGTTACCGGTTACTAGGTTACTGGTTACTAGTTACTGGTTACCAGTTGGCAGTTTACTGGTTACCGGTTACTAGGTTACTGGTTAGTAGTCACTGGTTACCGGTTACCAGGTCACTGGTTACTAATTGCCCGTTACCAGGTTATGGGTTAGGGTCAGGGTCGGGGTCGGGGTCGGGGTCAGGGTCAGGGTCAGGGTCAGGGTCAGGGTCAGGTCGGGGTCGGGGTTAGGGGTTAGGGGTTCCGGGGTTAGGGGTTAGGGGTTAGGGGTTAGGGGTTAGGG
>NW_005879720.1:0-6799 GCF_000147115.1 Myotis lucifugus | reverse complement strand
GTCTGCGGACAGATCCGTAGCGGTGCGCACTGAGGCCCTGGTGGTGACGGATTCCCGCGCACCTTACCACCTGAGAAATGTCTGTTAGCTCCATTATTTTTTAAAAAAAATATTTTTATTGATTTCGGAGTGGAAGGAGGAGGGAGAGAGAGATAGAAACATCAATGAGAGAGAATCATTGATTGGCTGCCTCCTGCACGACCCCCACTGGGGATCGAGCCCGCCACCTGGGCATGTGCCCTTGACTGGAATCGAACCTGGGACCCTTCAGTTCGCAGGGGTATGCTCTATCCACCGAGCCAAACCGGGTAGGGCTGTTAGCTCCATTATTATCTGAAGATGGGAGGACTGCTCTGGCCGGTGTGTGGCTTGGGCTGCGGGCTCATCCCCGGTGGGGGTCGTGCAGGAGGCAGCCCGTGGAGGTTCCGTTCTCACATGTTTCTCCCTTTTATATATAAATATATAAATAAATATATATAAATATAAATATATATATACACACACACACATCCCTCTTTCTCTAAAAAAAATCAATAAAAATTTTAAAAAGCTTTTTAAAAAAAGATAGGAAAATTGCCTAATTGGTTTAACTCACCCCACCCCCATTTCTAGCACATAATAGTTCAACAAATACTTCTTTAGTGTTTAGTACAAAAAGCAAAGGTGATTCTTTTGCATTAAAATGACACCGAGGTATTTTGTTTTTCAATGTTTTTCAGGTTGTTTTACAGATTGACCGATGACTTGGCAAATTTAACGCCATGGGCCCTGCATTTTTTTGTTGTTGTTAATCCTCACTGGAGGATATTTTTTCCATTGATTTTTAGAGAGTGAAAGTGAGGAAGGTGGTGGGGTGGGGAGAGAAAGACAGAGAAACATCGATATGTGGGTTGCCTGCATGCGCCCCAACCAGGGTAAGATCTGAACCTGCAACCCAGATAGGTGCCCTTGAGGGAGATGATACTGTGACCCTGCGGTGTGCAGGCCAACACTTGTAACTATTGAGCCACAGTGGCCAGGGCAGGGCTCTGCATTTTTTATTTTGATATATTTCATTGATTTCAGAGAGAGGAAGGAAGAGGGGAGAGGGAGATAGAAATAGAAACATCAGTGATGCAAGAGAATCATTAATCGGCTGCCTCCTGGGCAACCCCTACTGGGGATTGAGCCTGCAACCTGGACATGTGCCCTGATTGGGAATCCAACTGTAATTGCCCGGTTCATAGGTGAATGTTCAACCACTGAGCCACACTGGGTGGGCTTAAAAGTAATATGTCTGGGATTCCTATGCATAGTTTACTATCTAATCTAAAAGGAGTAAAGTCACAAAACTATGAAAAGGAAGTTGAAGTGTTTAAATGAGTAAAAGGCATATTTGGGAAGCAAAAACCAAATTCTGGCCAAGCTGGTGTGGCTCAGTTGGTTGATCGAACTTCCATGCACAAGGAAGTCACTGGTTCAATTCCTGGACAGGGAACCTGCCTGGGTTTCAGGCTGGATCCCCGGTGGGGGGTGTGCAGAAGGCAGCCAAAGGATTTTTCTCTCTCATCAATGTTTCTGTCTCTCTCTCCCTCTCCCTCCTCTCTCTGAAATAAAAAAACATTAAAAAAAGAGTGAAAACAAATTCTGTTTTAACTACTAGTAACAATTAGTGTGTATATCATTTTCAAGCATTCTGACAAGAACTGAAAAGATTGCAAATCTTCTAAAGGTGAGAATGAAGGGCTTTGGTAATTTTTTAGAAGGATGCCTTAGAACTAAGTTCTGCATTAGCTCTATAAAGAAGAATTTATGCCTTTAAAATTGGAAATTCCATATGGACCTTTAGAAAAGTAGGGACTGAATTGGTTTCTCATTTTTGAAGATCAGTTCTGCTTCAAAATGGTCCAGCTGAATTCTTAAATAATTTTTTCTTTAAAGAGCACATGGTGGGTGGCGTTGATGTGTTTTGTGGAATTGATTTATTTCCTTTCTCTCCCAGAAAACACTAGTTGGGGACAGTGCAGTGAGGCCCTTCCAGGGCACTGCAGCAGCCTATGCACCAGTGTCACATTATCGGACTGTTAAAGGTGTAGACTCAAGTGAAGAGAGCTTTTCTGATTCAGATGATGATACCTCTCTTTGGAAACGCAAGCGACAGAAGTGTTTCAACCCCCCTCCCAAACTAGAGCCTTTTGCATTCGGCCAGGGCAGCCAGAAGCCGCCTTTTGCTGGAGGGAAGAAGGTTAACAACATCTGGGGTGCTGTGCTGCAGGAGCAGAATCAAGATTCGGTGGCCAACGAACTTGGTATCTTGGAAATGGAAGGCACTATTGACAAAAGCAGACAATGCGAGGCCTACAATTATTTGCTTGCTAAGAAACTTAGGAGGGAGTCTCAAGAACAGACAACAGAATTAGACAAAGAGCTAGATGAATATATGCAAGATGGCAAGAAAACAGGCTCAAAGGAAGAGGAAAAACGGGCAAGGTCATCTCAAACGGAAACGACCTGTCAAAGACCGACTAGGGGACAGACTGGAAATGAACTATAAAGGCCGGTATGAGATCACAGAGGAGGATTCTCAGGAGAGAGTGGCTGATGAAATTACTTTCAGGTGAGCATTTAAAATTTTCATACAAATGAGCTCTTGACCAACTATCTTCCATTTATAGGAAATAAAATAGATTCCAAATACATTACTGATAATGCTCCCTTTTAAGATTTTTTTTTTTTTAATTTAAGGAACGAACTCTGGGCTTATTTGGTTGTTTGAATGTATTTGTCTTTTATTAAATTTGGACAGATTGATAGAATAATTTTGCAAACTTTTATGAACTCATAAGCAACTCTTTCCATTTAGTGCTCAAGAGCTCTTTAGATTAAAAAAATTACCTTTATAAATCATGTGGGGGGCGGTTTGAGTGTTTTCAAGCATTCATGACTTGTTATATGATTCAGGCATATTGTACATAGAGTAAAAACGTACCCATTTCAATCATGTGTTGATATTTTTGTAACTTTATCAGTTGTACAACTCTCACCATAAACCACTTTCATAACATTTCTATCACTCCAATAAGATCCCCCTCATATCCATACGCCCATTTAAAGGTAAACCCTGTTCCCATCTCCAGATAACTGCTATTCTACTTTCTGTAGTTATAAATTTGCATTTTATGGACATTTCATATTAATAGAATTATATAATGTGTGAGCTCTTGTGCCTGGCTTTTTACTTAGTGTAATGTTTTATTTATTACACATACACATACACACACACATATACACATATCTGTATTGAATGGCTATTCCACCTTTTGGCTACTCTGAATAAGGTTATGAACTTTCACATTCAGGTCTTTGGACATGATTTTCATTTCTCTTGGATAAATTCCTCGGAGTAGAATTGCTTGATGTAAATTAACATTGCATGTATTTTTAACAAGTTCAAATTTTGTTTAACTTTTCATAAGTTGTAAATCACTAATGAACAATGTCACAAATTTGAAAACAAATATGGTTCAAGAGTAATAGAGCTAGCGGGAAAACAAGCATTTACTTTCCAGGCAAGCCTGTCAATACTGGATTTTTAAACTACTGAGGAATTTGGAATTTGAGTGCTGGAAAGGAACTTAGATTTTGTAAACCAAAGTTTTCACTTTGTAGAATATGGAAACTGAAGCCCAATAGTTGCGTGGCTTGCCTGAAGTCACAAATTTTATGTGTCAGACCCGGAATTAAACTCTGGTCCCTTTTTCCTAGTCTAGTGCTCTTTGCCTCCTATTGAGAAGAAACAGGAAGCCAGGCCTAGTTAGGGAACTGGCAGACTTCTGAATATTTTTTTTTTCATCTCTAGAGTGTGGGCTCTGACATTACAAGTGTTACCTAGGCTCCTGGTGGTGTTGTTTTTTTTTTGTTTTAAATGTGCCTCCTGCACATCTACTGGGGATGTGCCCGCAACCAAGGTACATGCCCTTGACCGGAATCGAACCTGGGACCTTTCAGTCCGTAGGCCGACGCTCTATCCACTGAGCCAAACCGGTTTCGGCCAGACTTCTGAATATTAATCCTCCTTCATCTCTAGAGTGTGGGCTCTGACATTACAAGTGTTACCTAGGCTCCTGGTGGTGTTGTTTTTTTTGTTTTAAATGTATTTTTATTGATTGCAGAGAGGGAGAGAGAGATAGAAACATCAATGATGAGAATCATTGATCGGCTGCCTCCTGCACGCCCCCTACCGCGGATTGAGTCCGTAACCTGGGCATATGCCCTTGACCAGAGTCGAACCTGGGACCCTTCAGTCCACAGTCCGATGCTCTATCCACTGAGCCAAACCAGCTAGGGCGTTCCTGGTGTTTTTAATTCTGTTTTTAACCTCTTTCTTAAGGTTGTTGAGAGAATTAACTGAGATAATGCATATAAAGTTCTTAGGATTGGGCTTATCCTATAAGTCATCATTGAATATTAGCCATACCTTTTGTTCTGAAGTGGGGAGTTTTTGAGGGGAAAATCCTATCCAGATATCTCTAAAGTTAGGAGCGCTAACTTTCAATCTTAATAATTGAAAGCTAGTATATGTTATTTGTTTTGACAGGAGTGGACTGGTTTTATCTTTTGCTTTTAGGCTTGCATTCCCCTCAGTGTAGGTGCACATTTACTTTTAAAATAAATATGTTTTTGTTAATTTGGGAGAGAGGAAGGGAGAGAGAGAGAAACAATGTGAAAAAAATAGGGAGCGCTTCACGAATGTGTGTGTCATCCTTGCGCAGAAGCCATGCTAATCTCTATCTTCCCAATTTTAGTATATGTGCTGCTTAAGCAAGCACTGTGCACATTTACTTTGAAATCCACCATAATCCAATAAAGTAAAGTGAAGAGGCCAGTTATGAGACTTAAGATGAAATCTTGAGGTTACTACTCCTTGGGTGACCCATGATAGGAATGTCTCCATGTCATCGATTTCAAAGTTAAATATTTGAAGATTTTGAAAAACAAATGTTATTAGAATAGACTTAAATTCTAGTTGAGGACTGAATGAGACTAAGGTAGATTTCTTTAACTTTATACAACAAATAAAGAGGTTAATATTACTTTATTTGTTCCTTCTCAGGTTGCAGGAACCAAAGAAAGATCTGATAGCCCGAGTAGTGAGTATTATTGGGAACAAAAAGGCAATTGAACTTCTGATGGAAACTGCTGAAGTAGAACAGAATGGTGGCCTTTTTATAATGGTAAGACTAAGAGCTTCATTGTTTTCATTTTTAATTGTGCTTAATATGACTTTTTTACCAAATAAAATTGTCTGTTGGATCATAAGTTATTGGTTTGAGATTTTAAAAAAAACTTTGTTAACAATGAAAACTGAATAAAAAAGTAAGTATTAGTCAGTTTTAATACTTAGAAAAAACATAACATAAATTGTAGCCTGTTAGTGTGCAGACAACATACAAACCCTGAAGCTCAAATTTTAAGAATATGGGTTTTGGAATTAAGGGGTTCATTGTTTTGAGTTCGGGTCTGCACTTACTAGGTATGATATTTGGCTGAGTTGTTTGACTTCTCAGAGCCTCAGTGTCCTCAGCTGTAAGATGGCGATGAATGTGAGGATGAAATGAGATGATACACATGAGGCGCTTATCACCGTGCCCAGTACTTACTTAGCAGTGGATGAACAGAAGTGTTATTTTTGGTTTAATTCATGCATTCTTCAAAATTGGTTCTTGGGGACAAAAGGGAAAAAACCTTGTTATGTAAAAAGCACATCGTATATCTGTGAGTATTAAAATTTCATGGGTGGTGGGGGTGAATAGGGAAGTGTCTAAAGGCTCCTTGCAGTGGGGCAAACAATAATGGAAAAAACAGCTGAGAACACTTTACTGTTTCAGAATGGCAGCAAGAGCACTCCTGGCAGGGGCCAGATCCCAGGCAGCGCCAGTTTGTCCCATAGAATGATTTTGCAGATCTCACTTGAGTGAGGATGACGTTTGAATGGCTTCCTTATTTACTCCTCGGAAATCTGAATAATAACATCACAAGAGAGTAAATCAATATTATGCTGTGGAAACCAATTAGAATTGATAGCACTGGCTGAGGAAACAGACTGTGAACATAGATTACTGAAGTAAAAACTAAAACAAATTATAATAGACTGTACTGGCCCTTCTTTTGTGTCATTGTTAAAGTACTTTGATTTTCATTTAGTTGCGCACAAAGTTATAGGTTCACCAATGTTTTAATTCTATAGTAATGTAATAAAACTATATTCCAGCGAGCTAATGCAAATCTTGGGAAGATAGAAGTCCAAATTCACTTTCTTTTGATGCATTCTTTCCTTTTCTCACTGTCTGCCAGGCACTGTATTAGACACAGGAAGCTTATATTGTAGTGGGGGGGGAGGGTGGAGGAAGACAGTCTATGAAGAGTAAATAGAATATCTTTAAGTATATTAGACGGGGATAAGTGCTATGGGAAAAGAACGATCAAAGGTAGGTACAGAGAGGCAAGGGAGGACATTGCAGTTAAACTGGGAGGGGGCAGGGGGAGACCTCAGTATCTCCTTAGGCCAGCGGGTCTCAACCTGTGGGGCGGGGCCGCCTTTGGGGGGGGGAAGAACCCTTTCCACAGGGGGGCGCCTAAAACCATCGGGAAAAAACAAATATAATTACATATTGGTTTTGGTGATTAATCCACTATGCTTTAATTTAAGTTCATTTGGTAACAAATGAAAAAAACATCCCTGGCTATCGGAAATTTACATTACCATTCCATCCCCGGAGGCAAAATTACAGTTATTGAAGGAGGGAAGGAAAAAAATTTT
>NW_005879719.1:0-6800 GCF_000147115.1 Myotis lucifugus | reverse complement strand
AGTACTGGCCTTTCCTAGAGGTCCCTTGAGGTTCACTGCCATGGCAACGGGTCTGTGGAGTGGTGAGGAAGCCAATCGATCCGGCCAGCTAAGCAGCCAGAGCGCTGCCTGGCCTGCCGGCGCCAGGGCCAGTGAGGGCGGCAGCCTGATGAATGGCTGCCTGATCCCCCAGCCTCTCTCTGGCCACCCTGGCTTCTCTCTCAGGGAGGGATAGAGGCTCCCTCTCTGGGATGTGCCAGCCCCCCGGTCAGTGGGCACAGTTACAGGTGCCACGGAGTCTTAGGACGGCTGACGCAGAATGTTAGAGCTGAAAGGGACCTTGAAGATTATTCCAGTCTCCTTTCTTTGTGACTGAATACAGAACAGATGGGCAGTGAGTGCCTGTGGTGTGCCTGGCAAGTCTGAGGTCTCCCCCTAGAGGTTAAGTTCTACAACCATCCTGTGCAATGGGTATAATTATGCCCAGCAGGGAGGCAGAGACCGAGCCCAGAGATGTGAAATCTTTCATTCACAGCACACAGCTTGGATTCACACCCAAGACTTCTCTGATTTCAGTTCCTGTGTTACTCATTGTTTGTCTGGCTCTTGGAAACACGTCTGGCCTCCACTGTATTTCCAACGCCTCGAACAGTGCTTCACACATGTTAGGGGTTCAAAAAAAATTGTTGAGCAAAGGAATTGCCATGCTTAATCTGGGTACCATTTGTGCAGGTGTGGTCTTAAACCTGGGCCAGGTAAGTGTGTGTATATGTGGGGCTTCTGTCAGACCCTATGATGGGAAAGAGACCTAAGGCCCTAAAGATGCTCCCTCGATGTCCCAGCTCCTCCACAATAGTCTATTCTCCCACATATGTCCTTGTTTCAGCCACACCAAACTCCACGCTGAACACACACCTTCCTTCCCCTGAGCCTTCTCTTCTACCTCCCCCTACCTGGAACACCTCATCTCCATCTTTACTTGAGGGCCTCGTACCCATCTTTGAGTTTCAGATGTTCCCTGCTCCAGGTACATTGCTTGATGCCTTTAAGGGAATTTGATTTCTCGCTTCTGTAAATTTCTGTATTGCTTGCAGGTCTCTTTTGTGTGCTCTGATTGCATTCTGCACTGTAATCTGTCTTCCTGTGACTACGCCATTCCTCCCTTATTAGACTGTGAGCTTCTGGTGGGCCTTGACCCTGTTTTGTCCTGCCATCATGGGGGGGGGGGGGATGCAAGATGGTGATTATTTTCAAGCAGATTCACCTACCCCAAGGTGAACAGCCTGGGTTGCCAAGAACAGGCCTTCCCCAGCGAGTCCCCGCTGTCCTGAGCTGGTAGGACAGGATTTCAGCAAGAGTGAGCACAAAGGACTGGGCAAATGAGGGAAGGAACCAGGTAGATTTCTGAAATCTTCCCATGCAAATGAGAGGTAGACATGAGGTATCTCTCTTAAGGCAACACCCCAATCCCATGCTCTTCAGCTTGAGGCCAAACTGCCTCCCTGCAGGGACCAACAGCCCAGGTTCATTTCATAACACTACTCCCAGAAGTGCGCCCAGAAGCCTGGGCAGTTGTGCCCACCATACAACAGATGCAGCCTGCAGGCCAGAACCCTCCAGGGCCTTCCTCTTCACTGTTCCCTCAGCTTCTAGTGTGTCCGTGTGCCTGACTGTAGTGTGTGGCTGGGTGGTGCCCGAGGGGCCAGAATAAGCAACAATGCAAATCAGATGTGGATTCTGGAGCTGGGTCAACATGGTGGCAGGACCAGTCACGGCCTATGGAAGGACCCATATGGCCCTGTGTCCTCTACTAATTCTCCGGGCAGTTTCTGTTCAGGACAGCTTTAGGGGCAAATTCCAGCTTGTCCTTAAGGCTCAACACCTGGGTGTGGTCCTTGCCTAGCAGCTCATCCAACTTTCGGTCCTCCCGACGCTCTGAGATGCTCTTCTCCTCCTCCACGGGCTGGGGATCTTTCCCCCGGATGAACCATTCCAGGTGGTAGCCCACAGCCCCGACCACGAAGGCCACAGGAAATGTGACATAGGGAGCATAAGTACGCACCACGGTCCAAAACACAGGCCACATGACGTTTGTCCAGTAACTCAGAGGTCAAAGTCAGGAGCCGTCGCCAAGACCACGGGCTGCCAGGCAGCAGCCCCGGGGAAGGGAACTGCCGGCAGGGCCCGCGTGCTCACCTGAGCTCCAGTGTCCCAGGTTTTGATTTCTTAACCGTGAGGCAGCTACAGGCTTAGGCTTTGGTTTGCTGACATAGGCTACTAAGGCATCAAAGCCACCTCAGTCTAACGGCCTCTTTGTTTAATTAATTTAACAGTCCTCAGCACTGTAGCTAAGGTAGACAGTTCTTTTATTGCTCTTGCTTGGGATCTCCCATGGGGCTGTGGTCAGAGGGTGGCTTGGCTGGAATGCTCAAGACAGATACACTAATGTGTCTGGTGCCTGGAGGGCATGGCTGGAAAGCTGGGCTCAGCTGGCACAAATGTCTGAGCCTCTTTTCTCTCTCCGTGGTTTCTGTCCTCTCCATTTGTCTCCATGGATCTGACTTAATTCATGGGTGCTCAGGGCTCCCAATAGCACAAACATGGAGGTTGCCAGGCCCTCCTGGAACTGGCACACGTCTGCTGCCTTCCTTTGGTTAAATTGAGTCACAGTGCCAGTCCAGATTCAGTGTGGGAGTGGATTGGTATATGATAGGGATTCAGTACCTGGGGTCTGGAGGACAGTTGTGAATTAAAACCCTGCTGTGCCACATTTCAGCTGTGTGATGTTAGGTAAGTTCTTTAGTCATCGCTCAGCTTCTAGTTCTTTCCCTTTAGAGAGGGGAGCTAGTTGCTACCACTAATTGAATATCATTCTGTGCCAAGCACCGTCCTAAATTTTACATACGTAAAATTTGTTCTCATTAAATTTGTTCAGAGACCCTATGCAGTGGCTACCATTGTCCTTTCAAATTCACAGTCAGAGAAATTCAGATACAAAGAGATGACATTATCATCCCACGGTCACATGGCTGGCAAGTGTCAGTCCTGGGATTTGAAGCCAGACAAGTTCCATGCTCCCTAGCCCAACTCTTCATTATGCTTTGCAGTTCTCGATCATAGCCATCTCCCAGGACAACATCAGTGAGATGGTTGTTCTTGTCAAAATCTTTTGGTTTGCTGACATAGGCTACTAATGTCACCAGTGTTTCATTCCTTGGATAAGATGAGTACACACTGTTCATTCCCATTTTGAAAAATATGATTCTATGTAATATTCCCATTTCAAACATATTTGGGCCCATCTCAAATATAATTGGTTTCCTGGATTTTCATCTTTGTCTACAGCTGAGGGAGTCTTTCACTTTCCTTCTAGGAAATCACTTTAGGTTGATGCTCTATGTCTAGCACATTGGTCTGTGGAGACCAATCTATTTGTGCTCTGAAAATGCTGCTGATTCTTTAGGCTTTGATTCCCATTCCAGAAGCTTCATTGCTCGGTTTAAGATCCACTGGTGACTTCAGCAGGATACAGATAAT
The DNA here is from genome assembly GCF_000147115.1 of Myotis lucifugus. Classification (NCBI taxonomy): domain Eukaryota; kingdom Metazoa; phylum Chordata; class Mammalia; order Chiroptera; family Vespertilionidae; genus Myotis; species Myotis lucifugus. The sequence goes on along the minus strand of NW_005879719.1, from coordinate 3,284 downwards.
ATAAACCAATGCTGTCTGTTCAGACTTTTCTACTCTTGTCTCTGAGCGCTTAGGTTTGGGCTGTTTCCTGTCATTATGAATGAGTTTGTTTATCTGCTTCCTCCCTCACCCTTCCAACTTACTCATCAGGGTTTCGTGATTTACTGATTGTTGACTGTCTAATGGTATTTTTTTCCATAGTATTAAGACAGCCTTTCTGCTGCTTGGGTCTTGCTGAGCATAGCTATAGATAAAGTTTAAAAAAAAATTAGGCATTTTCCTTGAGTCCTTTTTTGTTCTATCTCCTCATATCTAAGTCCCACTGGCTCTGCCTCTAAAATATATCCTGTTTGTTTCCTTTCCACTGCCAACAATGGTACCCCTTAGAACATCTTTCAGTGGTATCGATACAGATATGCCTCCATGGTGTCCCAGCCTACAGTCTTTCCCACCTTTTAACTTACATACATAGAGATCTTTTTTGAATACTGGCTCAGCTATAGGAGGAGAACGCTCAGAGTTGTAAAAATCAGCCACATTATTATGCATTTTCTAGAACTTCATGCTGTGTGCTCCTGAATGGCTCCATGAGTTATGTGTGAAGCTGGGGGTGATGGGGAACCCACTTGATTATATTATGTTTTTCATAGCTCTGTCATAGTGGCCTTATGATTTCTGTTCTCCAGTGAGCGGGCTGGGAATGATCAGTGACATAAAATAGCCAACATTTTCTCCTCAGGTAGCCTCTTAACCACTTTGCATGGACAATAACTCCCATTAATTCCTCCAGTGGTAGTAGGAATTTATGATAAACATTCTATCTGAATGCCATAGCTAGCATTTTTTTCTCAGTTTCCTTACCATTTCCAATGAGGAGGTTCAGCTTCTTCATGAAGTTCATGTTGCATTATTGTTTGTGTGCTTCACACATTTTGGTCTCATCTCAAATTGATGTAACCCATATTTCTAATATTTTAAAGCAGTTTGAAAGTAGAAATGAAAAGAAAGAGAGAGAAAGTAAAAATTCTGTAGCAGTAAAAAAATTGCAAGTGCTGACTATTTCTCGACCTAAATGATAAGAGATAAAATTGGAAAAGCTGACTGTTTCTAGACCTACCTGATTAGAGATAAAACTGCAAAAAGGCTTTGAGCAGCAAGACCCACTAAAATTTTTCAGCAAAAGTAACTTAGCCAAATGGAAACAAATAAGAATAAGAAAGTGGCCTTCTTATCTATTGTTTCAGATAATTTCATGGTTGCCATTAAGAGAGAAGGCACCAAGGAAGAGAAAGCAAGGAATCAAGCTAGGCTGGAAAACACTTTTTAGAAAGAACTTCGTGTGTGCACTGAAACATGGAACTTAGTTGAAGCAAATGGAACAAAACTCTACCAAGTTTTTAAGGAAGGTGAATTGCTAAGAAAACATGAACCTGGATTCAAAAAGCTTTTGACCATTGAGACCTAAAACAAATTTCAGGCCAGCATATTTACACCAGCAGGAGTCTGGTAGAAGGAGATGGGCAACCCTCAAAGAGTGCATGCTCCCCCAAATCCACTTTAGATTTGGTCATGGTGGATAATCGAAAAGAGATCTCCTTCAAGAGGGAAGAGTCAGAGGTGACAGAGAATGACTAAAAACGAACTCTTACTAGAAAGCAGAATCAGGGTCTAATAAAGGAGGTTGATCTGAGGCCTTTATAATGTTCTCGCGCCATGATTTCAGAATTGCTATGGACCATGACGGCTGTGTGTTTTTGTTTCCCCCTTTCTGAATAGGGGTTTTAATTAGCTGTTACTCTGCCATTGTGTCACCATTGTATACTGGATATATGTAAGTGGTTGGGTGGTAACTTTACTTTTTAGTTCATAGGTCACTGGACCACAAGGAGGAAACCTGATGAAGGATCGTTAGTGATTTTGAGTTTCAACTGGATGTGGTTGGTTACAGGATAAGTATGGAAGGAAGATTGAAAAAGTATTTGGTGACTAGTACAACAGATGATGTCAGAGACTGGTGGGGTTTATCAAACCCTGTTTCCTTTGCCTTCTAGGTACATATAATCTACTCACTTAAAGTTAAATGGAGTCATGGGACTGAATTCTGGCTTGGGTTGATAACCTTGACATGCATTAAAATGTGACATGAACACGAAATAAGCCTTTATTATCTTACCTAATAATAGATAAACATGTACATTGACCATCCCTCCACTACGCTCACCAGCCAATCAGGAGAGTATGCAAATTAACCCAACAAAGATGGCGATTAATTTGCATACATAAGCCCGAGGCGGCAAAGTGAAGACTGAAGGCTCCGGCCAGAGCAGCGAAGGCCTGGGTCCCGGGTGCCTGAGGAAAACTGGTGCCGGCAGCCAGGGGAAGGGAAGGCCTATTGCATGAATCTCTTCGTGCAATGGGCCTCTAGTTTTTATCTAATAAAAGAGTAATATGCAAATTGACCATTATTCCAACACACAAGATGGCAGCCCCCATGTGGTCAAAGATGGGCGCCACAAGATGGCCGGCAGGGGAGGGCAGTTGGGGGGAACCAGGTCTGCAGGGGAGGGCAGTTAGGGGCGATTGGGCCTGCAGGGGAGCAGTTAGGCATCGATCAGGCTGGCAGGGGAGTGGTTAGGGGGTGATCAGGCTGGCAGGCAGAAGTAGTTAGGGGCAATCAGGCTGGCAGGCAGGTGAGCAGTAGGGAGCTAGCAGTCCTGGATTGTGAGAGGGATGTCTGACTGCCCATTTAGGACCGGGCCTAAACGTGTGGTTGGACATCCCTCAAGGGGTCCCAGATTAAAGAGGGTACAGACTGGGCTGAGGGACACCACCACCCCCATGCACAAATTTCGTGCACCAGGCCTCTAGTTTTAAATAATCCAGTAAACAAACCTTTATTCTGTTGAGATTTTTGGGATCACTTGTTATCACAATTAGCCCATCTTGACCAATGCAGTATTCAAAGCTTTATGCAATGAAACATTCAGGATATGTATTTGTTTTACCTATTACCCTCCATTTTTTTTTTCACCAAGTAATCAAAGAGGACTTATGTGGCTAAAAGCTTACTTCTGATTGAGACTGGATTTTCTTTACTGTCTCATATTGTTCTTGTCCCCTGAAGTCAGTTAGTATTATTGAGTGTTTAACCCGGATTTACTACTTCCTAGCCGTGCAACTTTGGGCACACATTTTTTTAAAAATTGATTTTGGGGAGAGAGAAAGGAAGAGAGAGAGAGAAAGAGAAACATTGATGTGAGAGAGAAACATCAATTGGTTGTGTCCCATAGGTGCTCTGGCTGGGG